>NC_056730.1:231007356-231307356 GCF_019279795.1 Protopterus annectens | reverse complement strand
AATACACAAGCACCAGAATTAAAATTTTCCCCCAAAAATCCCTTTTAGCAGTTTGCCATAGTATGCAGAAGCACCAGAATGAATAATTTCCCCTGAAAGATCCCTTCAACAGTTTGTCCATATATGCATGAGCAACAGAATGAATCACTTCCCTCCAAAGATCCTTTCAGCAGTTTGTCCATGTATGCACAAACACAGAAGACACAAAATGAATCATGCCCCCCAAAGATCATTTCAGCAGTTTAGAACCAACATTAATCATCCCTCCTAATGTCCCATAAAGCAGTCTGTCCATGTATGCATAAGCACCAGAATGAAACATGATTTAGCAGTTTAATAACTACTTGTAAGAGAACACCTATGGCATCATCTCCACACTGTGTGCAAATGGCAAATATTTTCTTTACTCATGCATCTGCATCTTCAGATGGTGCATGAAAAGAATTCCAGGTGGACTTCTTTGACACCTGCTTCTGAGTACCTTGATTAGCACACTAAAACACAAACATACACTAAAGTTTAACACAAGTGAAAAACTCAGTCTCATACTGCCCTGGTGGGATATTCTTGTTCCTACTATACAGACAGTTCAGATTCATAAGTGCATCTGGGGGATCAGTTTGATCAAACTGAGATGCCTGGAGATCAAGACAATAGACCACTTTCCAGAATGAACAAGAAATCTAATGCTTACTACAAGAATCAGAATATTGAACTTGAGGCTACAGAAAACAATATCATATGAATCTTTGTGACATAACTTTAAAATGATCTCTGCCTGCATTTAAGGCTACCAATACCAGGTACATTGCAGAGTTTTCAGAAGACAATAATCTCATTCAGTTGGCGGGTAGCACAAAGGATTAAAACTAAAAGCTGTGAATGAGCTGCTTCTTTTAGCCAAGGCTTGAATCTCTCAGCCCCCATTTACCTACTGTGTTACTCTAAGCAAATCAATTAATCAGACAGTGCTATAGAGTAATTGGGGAACTCTTGAAGTTGCATTAATCTCTAAGAAGTCTTTGTTGGTTCCCCTTGGGTGCTTTGTAGGATGGTCATTGTGTCTGTGGAGAGGACACAGGAAGCCACAGCCTTACCATTCTGGGATACAGAACAGATGTAGGTGAGGTCCTTAATGCTCTGCTTCTTTTGGGCCTTACAGCAGCCATGACTTTTACTGGACACTTTTAGATAATTGAGAGAATGACATTAGTCACAGCTGCCTTACCTCACAGATCTTTTTTTGGTATTGAGCCCCATGTCTCCAAGTTGGTGTAATGGTTAACATCTTCACCACATATACACAAGGTCCAGGGTTTGATTCTGATCTTGGGATATTGGCTAGGCTTAAAATGGCCCTTTTGGGCAGTTAGCCTATTATTCCCCTATGAACTTATGATGGGCTCTTCAGTGATGCTCTTGAGTGGTGCTAGCTACCCAGAATAAATCATCACTACAAATTCTTAAAGAAAACCATATCACTCATTGTTAAGTATGGGGTAAAAGCTACAATCTAGGCTATGCATCTACAGACCCTGTGCCATTTGTCACATGCACTCTGCCTGATGTGGCCAACAACAAAATGCAAATAAGTGGACACAGACCTTTCAGACTGGGTTCACAGTACGTTACTGAAACTTTAAAAGTTCAAACGCTATATGGTCGAACTCATATGCTCAAACTTTTAAAATTTCAAAAACAACAAAAAAAAATACAAAACAGAAAAAAAACCTACCTAACGGTTGAAAGAAGGGGGGCAAGCCCCCCTGCACCCACAATGTCGGGGAGCTGCAACCCCCACACTCCCACTCTTTAAATATACCAACTCTGAGACTGCACTACTGCACAGTAAAGGGAAATCTTCCCTTTCCACACTGAACGGAGATCTCCATTAACACATTTGAACTTTTAAAAGTTTGAACATATGGGTTCGACCATACAGTGTTTGAACTTTTAAAAGTTTGACAACGTAATAGGGAACCTTTCAGATTTTACCTAATGGTAACAGAAACGTCAGGCTAATTATATTACAGAAATTAGTGATTTTGTGCGAAATAAATGTAAACGTCACACAAAAATACAGTGGTAACAGTGTCAGTGTTACAAGAGGTAGCACACTGATCTCTGGTGGAGAAGGCTATGGGTTCTATTTCCACACTAGGTAATTTGCTTGCTGACACTGCAGTGCAGCATGGGAGTGCTGTACTCCTGAATGTAGCTTTCTTAGCATGAGATGTTAAACCAAGGCCCTATCATCTTGAATTGATGGTAGCTCAAGTGAAAGTAAAAGATCCCCACAGCACCTATCAGAAAGAGTAAGGGAAGTTCCCAATATCCTGGCAAAATTTTCCCTAGCATTATAAATGGGTCTATATTAGAACAACAAATAATTAAAATGTCGAATGCTCTAAAGAGCAAAAATGCTGGGCGTCGAAGTGTTTATTGCAAGATTGCAGTACAGTGAAGATCAGAATATTTGGTCTTTCCTCACTGTAGTGCCATCCCTTAGTTGGTATATATATATTTAGCTGGGAGGTGGGGGGGCACAGCCCCCCACAATAATTAGTTCGAGGTCCAGCATTTTAATTCTTTACAGCGTTCGACATTTTAATTAATTGTTGTTCTAATATAGACCCATATAAATACCATCTTGGGTCTCCCCTGAAAAGAGGCAATTAGTTGAATGAGATGCACCTGGTCAACAATAGAGAAATAAAACAAAAAAATAAATAAATAAACAGACTGCATTTCCTCCGTAGACTAAGCAGGCTGAGACATCTTTATGCAAAAAGCTGAAAAAAACACCATATGATACTGAGAATTATCTCTTATCACACACATTCTGTGATGTCCCCACTCTGGGCCAGTAATCAAGAAGCCTGAATCCTCACCAATGACACTGGAGAAGGATGTTCACTAGGGATACAAATGGCTACACTCAGTATTTCCAGATGCAGACTTTTCTGCATCAAGCACAATTTCCCTTAAAAGCACACAGGGAACACACTCAGCCTGGGGTCCGGGTTTCTCCTTTCGTCTTTCCACAGGTCCCCAGTAAGGCTCCCCACTGGCACAGTTTTAGAGTTTGGTCCTCAGTTGAGTGTCCTAGACAAGTCCTCTACCAATCTCTCTGTGAAACCAGTGTTTCGTGTCCCTGCTCCAGGCAGCTGACAGACACACACTTTTTGAGATCTAATTTTCACACACACACACACACACACACACACACACACACACACACACACACGTGTTTGAAAGGTTGGTACAGATTACCAGCTCTACCAACTTTGCTCAGACTATAAGGTAGATTCACTGCCATCAGTCAGTAACTATAAGGCTCTTAAAAGGGTATCCAATTATACTGAGTGAAATTAATATTAATACAAATGGTAATGTTGATCAAACTGCAAGACTTTCAGGAGTGGCCAGAGCTGTCACCAAATAATAAGTACTCTCAGAGTTTAAATATATTTAATAATAAATAATAAAAGAACAAGAATATACTAAATATCTATTTACAGTAAACACCAGAGTTTCAACCAAAAGAACTATTAAAATAACACAGATGAATAGATTCACACAGATACAGAAAACAGTACTTAACTAATCTCATTGTATTTTCCTGCATAATTTAAAGAGTTACTATTCCCTGGTCACTTACTAGAGCAAGGCAAAATGAAGTAGGTGAGTGGTCTTCCTTCTTTGTCAGGTTCCAGGAACAGACTGCTCAGTCTGACTGAGAGACTTCTCAATACAATATCTACATATTATTTCTAGGATAGTTTACACAATGACATCACATCTGGTCATCTGACTCTGTTTCCCACACTATCACCAATAAAAGAAGCTGTCAGGATTTTAACACTTATGTGTTACCTTACACACAGATACAGCTTTGCACAGATCAGCTGCAGCTCCTGGAAGTCATAAAACAATTTCAAACTTCCACCCTTTCAGGGTAGTAAAAAGTTCACCCCAATGACAATGCAGGAAGCTTTGTAATAAAGACTTTTTGTTTCTGGCTGCATTCAAAACTGTGATATAACATCTTTATAGTGTAGGCCCAGCATTTCTCAAAGTCATGTGGATTGAGATTAACCTCTTCTCTTCCAGTCCCCTCTGTTACAATATACAGATTTAAACAGTTACAATAATGTATGTACATTTCTTTTCTTTCCAGCAGGGCACACTGTTGGTACATTATTAACACTACCAATTTACAAATACATTTTCAACACAAGCATCTGTACAAATCAGTTTGATAGTCAAATAACATATGCTTCTTTACAAAATTCCAGGTAGCTGTGCTGGCATATGTTACATATCCACTGCCCTTCTTCTCCTGGCATAGCTGGCAGTACCTACCATCATCACAACCTCATGTTGTTACTAATGAAGAAACAGACATGTCACTATTGTGTTATTAAAGACAGCCTCTTTCAGTACTCTCAGAATTGCAGTCTGACAGCATATAACACAAATAGAATAACATCATTTATCTGTGGTAACCACAACAACAACTGTAGCAATACCCAGACTATTACATTTTTGTGCTTGCTAAAGCCAGAAGAAGTCTGCAGTCCATGCAAAGGTATAATCTCATCTACATATTTCAAATAATATGCTTTGATTTGATAGTAACAATATGTGGTACTGGCATACTGAAACCATAGGATAAATAAATAATTTAATATCTGCAGAATCAATTTGATTTGGTTTAGATATTATATTTTGCAAATGCATTCAAAATACTGGCCAAAACATTACATGATCTCATTCTAAGTGTACAGGCATAGGAAAAAAATGGGCTGATGAGAAAATATAAAACATCTAAAAACTCAATATAAACTTCCTATTTTACCACATAAATTATAATTTCCTTCTTTACATACTGTTAATGAAACATAATGTCAAAGGCTTTTAAAAAGATGTCTCAAGCCCTTTAAACAGTCTGTAGCAGTGCTGTTTATTTTACTTAATTTGTTTTCTCCTTTTATCTATCTATAACTGAGATCAGCTGTAATTCTGCTATGCGTTCTGACTGTTGTCACTGAGTCTGCTTGCTCAGTGCACAACCATTGTTATCAACTAAATTTTATAACCAGAATCTATACTGACAGTCTACATTCTTTTCAAGTCCATCAAGTGTCTGCAATACAATTCATTTCAAGTAGTAAATGTACAATGAAAGGTTCATAATGTTTAATAAACCTGGAGATAACACACTGACCCACTAGAAAATACTTAATCTGACCTAGCAACCTATTTTTTTTTTCTTTCAGATTCTACACTATGTGTTTTCTATAAGCTTTGCAATTCTATTTACCAGTCTAATAACTGTCACTTGTCACATAGATGCCTCACTTGTAAGGAATAAACGTCACTGTAGTAGTGTAAAAAATGGAAAACACATGTACTACAACATTAAGTCAAGCATGCTGTTTTGTAAAAGTATGTTTTTTTTCTGCAAAAACATAAAAATACAGCTGCTCAGACCAAACACCACCAGTAAGAATCAGAGCAGCTAAGACCTCCGCACACATTAAATGAATGGCATACAAAGCTTAGCAATCACTTTAAAAATCTACAGATTACTCAAGTGGTGAAGCGTTATTTAGTCAGATATGAAATAATAATAAAGCAAAAGCCTCATACATCACATTTATGTTCTGGTTTGAAACAACAAGGATTGGTACGCCATCAATCAATAAAACTCAGAACCACATATAAAGTCAAAGCCACAGAGGGTCCAGAATGGTCTGAAAGATTTTTATTTAATAACCTAAAAGAAAAAGTTTAAAGGGATTGAACGCTTTCGTCTCCCTTCTTAGACAAAAGTGCTAGATGCTTTTAAACTTTTTACTGTACTGATACTGCACTTTATTTGGTTGTGTTCTGTTTTGCTTACTGGCTCATTTACAGTCTCTCACCTCTTCCTTGCCATGTGACAAATTATTGTCACATGTCCTAACTTAACTCCGAGCAAGAAGAACAAGAAGAAGAGGGCAAAAGGAAAACATGTCAACTGTGACAAGCTCATTGTTTGGTGGCTAAGAAATCACATATACCATTGAGAAGAACATTTACAGTGCCTTATTAACTAGGCGGTGATTATTGCCATTCAGTGTTTCATATTAATCTGTGAATACTTATTTGTTCCATACACTTATGTTTTTGCATGAGCTTTGCTGTTTATGGTTTACAAAATCTGTATATTTTTTCTGATCTCTTTTTAGCAAGCTGCACCAAAATACCTTAAGAGATAAGCAGGTGGTATCACTTGCTCATTTTGTAGTTGAATAGGGCAACCAGCCGTGTATTATTTTTTGTGGATCTTTGCTGTTTTCAAAGAGAATATAACCATTAAGAACTCCCTTAATGCAAATACACATAAAACCACAAGGCAAACAGGATTTTTGATGAGTGGACGAAACAGTCTCACAAAATGAAAAGTATACGAAGTGACAGACTTGATAAAAGTACACTTATTAAATAGTCATGCAGTCATCTGTACTTTTGTTTCAGTTTGATGCGAGCAATAAAAGCAAGTAAACAATATTAGTAAATTGAAATGGTAAGATGTAATATTTTGGTGGTACATTAACTATTTTCTGTAAAAGAACAATACATATCTTTTTTCTAAGCTGCAAAAATACAAGGGCTTTAAAAAGGGGGAGGCATAGTCCCCTGCACCCAGACCTAAATCCATCATTGATTACAGCCTTTAAGGTTGCTACTTACAGTACTGTATTAGAGAGTACAGGGTTACCTATGAGATATTGTATTACTAGGCTGACTGCTGTACTGATACTGCACTGATATTATTTTCTTTACATTTACTGCACTTGAAACTATTAATTTAGATTATTAGTAGCTATTACCTTTACTGCAAGGGTGTAGACAGGCATACTTTTTGTACTCTACAGAGTACACTTTTCTGAACATCACTTAGAAAACTGTCTTTTTCAGGACATGATATGTCTGTGGCTGTCTAAATGAATGCCTTGCATATAGAGAGGATTGCTAATCCAAAACAATATCTTTAGTAAATATAAAGGGAGCGACTGGAAATGATACATGCATTATTAAGTGTTTGGGGGACATAATTTTGAGAGATGCACAGATTTATGGGGGGCAGCATTAAGTGACTGTGAGTGCACTTTACAACATTGGTCAAATCTATTTAAATTAAGCTGGCCACATGTTACTGATTACTTCATTGATCCTACATATTTCTGTTACTTTTTGATTTCTATTTTGAATATGTGAATATTTAATAGTCACAGCTCATATTCATCAGCTTTTAGCCATATTGCATATTATCACTTTTTTCTAGTGCAGTGAGTTATCATCCTCTGTGTTACACTAAGAGTAAGTTATTTTCCCTTCATCTATACTGGCCACCAGAGAATCTCATTCAGTTTTTGTCCCTTCCGTAACCAGCCTGATAGCATTTTGAGGCAGAGTTGTAACTACCTCATGCGTACCGAAAACGCTTTATTGATAGCTCACCATGATTCAATATGTGAGAGGTTTAAGCAGTTACTTAACTCAGAGGCTACCTTCTCACCTCACAGCACATTTGTTAAACAGAATACAGACACACACAGCACAAAGCACTTCCACTAATCCAACTTACTCTGAGGTTAATAAGAGAGAACTGCCTAACCCTCACAGGTGAATGGCTAAGTAACATCAGACAGCAGCAGCACACACACCTTCATCCTTCACACCCACAGCCAGTACACACACTTCTCAGAGTCACAAGGGTGCAGACTCCAAGTCCTTACTTCTGAGTGAGACTGCATCATAATGCAGTACATCTGCATGGCATACATGCATGTCATAATGCAGCAATATATGCTTAGTAAACAGGTATATCATAATGCAGTAATATCTGCATGTTATACATGTATGCTATAATGCAGTATATCTGCATAGTATACTTGTATGTCATAATGCAATAATATCTGCATGGTATACATGTATGTCATAATGTAGTAATATCTGCATGGTATTCCTGTATGACATAATGCAGTAATATCTGCATGTATACATTTATATCATAGTGCAGTAATATTAGCATGGTACACATGTATGTCATAATGCAGTAATATCTGCATGGTACACATGTTTGTCATAATGCAGTAATATTTGCATGGTAATGTTTTAGTAACAGATGAATTTATTATTATGCATACAGACACCACTCTTACCAAGTTGGATAAAAATAGTGTGACAGTTAGATGTCTTTTTCAAACCAGGATCTAGGACATAACAAGGATTCTTGGATAACTCCATCCGGACGATACAATTATGACCTGATAGTGGTCCACATGGGGGTGAATGATCATAGGCACTGTACCCAAAGAGACATGTCAATGGATATGACTGCGCTTGTTATGCATGTGTATGAAACAGGAGAAACACTAGTCTTGAGTGGCATTTTGCCATTACCCAAAATAATGCTCAGATGTGAAGACAAGATAATAAGGTTTAACATTTTTTTTATTTATCTTACATCTGTTTACCCGGAAAGTCCAGCTGGGATAATAACCCATTTTCAGTGGAGGTCTGCAGAGAAAAGCTCCACCTTGAAATAATATGGTTATAGTTAAATAAAGTTATTACAAAGCCTGTACTGAAGAATGACATATCAACTAAGTAAAAATTCAGCCTTAGTCCATACAGTATAAACCTATACATGCACAGTGTAAATATCTGGACAGCTAAAACAAGATGAATAAGAACATTGCCAACAAATAAAGTATTCACAAGTTACATTTCGTAGAGATGACATTAAACACAATTAAGTATACTCTTTAGAACAGAGATGACTAGATAATATTGCCTAGGCATAAATATATTTGATCTTTGTCTGAGAAATAGATTTTACTGATTCCTTCTCTGTAAACATAGTCAAAGTATGCTTGTCGTGGATGGTGGGAAGGACTATTTCAGTCTGGGTTAGTGCAGGAGCAGAGACAGGTTTTATTAAGGTAGTCTTTAACAATTATTTGAAGTTGGAGAGGTTAAAAGTAGATCAAATTTGCAGAGGGATAGAATTCCATTTGTTTATCAACAGAGGATGATTAGAGACTTTGTCCAGAGGAATTATGGGGTTTATATATGCTGATACAATATTGTTCATTGGAAAGAAGTAGTCTGTTAGGGTGATAGGAATGGATAATAGCAGTGGCAGTCATCAGCCTTGTGAGTAATGTGTGTGTTTAGAGATAAGTTGTATGTAAGCTAAGTGATGAAGCCACTTCAAAGTAGCGTTGCCATCTATCAGTTATTTTCTGGACTATTCAGCAATCAAACTGATTGTCCAGGAGTCCAGAAAACATTGTACAACCTCTGGTATTTTGTTTCCAAAAAGAAAAAGACTATCAGACTTTGTTAAATTGGCAGATTTACTATGCTTTTTATTATGAAAAGCCTAATAAATCTGCAGAAAAAGGGCATCACAGTCAGAAAAAGTGGGCATTCCTCTTGTCTGACACAATAATGATGTCACTAAATGTGTGGATTGCAGGTGTAGAATGGGCAGGGTTGCAGGAGGTATGAGGGGGTGTGGCCTAAGTCTGATTTTAGCCACAACAAAAGGTGACAACCCTACTTCAAAGCCTTAAGGGCTCCTCAGTGATGGCTGCACTTTTGCTTGCTTTTTTGGCAAATTTTACAATCTTCTTACAGCTTGCCTCCAGCTTAGTTTTAACTGTAGCCTAAAGACTGGTTAAGATGGGTGCAACATATAAGAGAGATGAGAGAAGTTAAGTAATAGCAATAATAGTTTTGGTGATTTTGCCAGTGAAGCTTTTATGCCTGTAGAGCATTCCTAATTTTTTGGTGAGTTTTTGTTATTATGAACATGCAGTTCAAATTTAAAGTTATAATCTATAATCCCAACACGAAGTTTTGTATGGGAAACTACTTCAATTTCAATTTTATTTGGTGAGAAGATTTTGCAATGTGCTTTATCAGGCTTGTGAGAATTGGGGAAAAACAGCAGTAACTTTGTTTTTTAGTGTTGAATAGTAGTTGGGCATTATGAAGCCATGTTTAAACTAAAGAAAAAGCTTCTTGGGTGGTATGGAGGAGTTGAGACAAATTATAAGATACATATATACAAGTAAAATCATCAGTATATTGTATAAGAGAGGATGGATCTATGACTGTATAGTGGTCCATCCATCCTCAACCCCTTTTGCACATGGGTCAGGGTGTTACTTCAACAGTGACAATCATCTCGAGCCAAGGTTTTTGCCACTTGTTGGCTAGTCCTTCCACAGTGGTTCATCCATACCACTCACTCACACTTACATTTTGGATTTAGACTTAGAGTCTACAATCTATCTGCTGCATGCCTTTGGAATGTGGGAGGAAACCAGTGCATCTGGAGGAAACCCATGCAACCGAAGGCACCACAGCTGAGAATCAAACCAGAGAGCCTCTTGTTGTGAGCAACAACACTAACCACTGCACCACTGCAGCTGCCTGCATAGTGGATATTGATAAAGATATTTAAGAACAGGGAGCCAAGATTAGAGCATTTGTGTATACCACTAGAGACTTGCAGGTATGGAGAGAAAATATTCTGTCATTTTATGAACTAGAGCCTGTCAATTAAATAGCTATTGAACCACAGTAATGAAGAAGGGGACAGTCCAAGTTGAAACAGTTTATTCAGGAGTTTAGGGTGAGAAACTGTATAGTAAGATTTTGTCATGTCAAGGAATAAGGAGGACACAAGTTTGCTCAAGTCCCTGTATTTGTTTATGGTGTCACTGAATGATAGTAAGACAGCAGCTGTACTGTGTGTTGGGCTGAGGTCATGTTGGGTGGATGTTAAGAGCAGTTTTTTGTAGAAAATAGTGGAGAAGTTGCTTATGAGTACATCTTTCAAAAATTTTTGAGAAAGGTAATAATACTGCAGTAGGCTAAAAGTTAGAGATGTCAGCCAAGATGCCATTTATGAAGAGGGATAATATAGGATATTTTTCCACAATGAGGATACATAGGATTTAGATATTGATCTACTGATAAGGATAGAGACTGGGTTTAGCACTGACAGCTATATTTAGATATTCAGGTGGTGAGAATGGCAGCTGTAATGGAGCAAGGTTTGAGTTTAAGTAGAAGTTTTTTTTTTTTTTTTTTTATAACTGATATGGAGATAAATGAAAGTTTCTAGCAATGGAAATAGAGGGTAAATTAGGTTCAGGTAGGAATATTGGAGATAATGGTATGAGTTATAGCCTGTATTACCAGGCTATAACTCATACCACACCTTTTAGCTACCTAACCTGGACCAAAACACTAAAGGAGGAGGCGTGTCCATATTCATTAAGTATATCCACACCTCCAGGCTAGTTGCTTAACATAATACATCCAAAAATTATCCAAGTGCAACTAACACTGCACAAGATGGCAAACCAGGTTGTAGCTTGTTACAGATCCCCCGACATGCACCAGGATGCCCACTTCACATTTCTTGATATACTGGTTAATATTAAGGTACAGCCCAATACCCTAATAATGGGCAATTTTAACTACCCCACCATCAACTAGGAAAACTACTCATGTACTAACTCATTTGCTCAACACATTCTGGAATTCATAAATTGCAATACCCTGGATCAGCTTGTCCATACCCCCACCAGGGGCAGCAATATCCTGGACCTGGTCATTATTAATATGGGCAACCAATGTTCCATGCCAGAGGTCAACTCCTTGCTGGTCAGATCTGACCACAAGCTAATCACCCTAGCCATCAATATCCCGCTCCCACTCCCCATTAAGGAAACCACCATAAAAAACTTCTCCAAAGCCAACTTCATGCTTCTTAAAAAAGAAGTGGTAAGCTTCACAACACCCATGCAGACATAAAATAGAGGTACGACTGCTGAATCTTATACAAATGCACTGTATAAGCACATGCACTAGTGCATGGATCATGCCATCCCCAACAGAACCAAAATGTTATCCTCCAAAAAAAAGGAAGCCAATCTGGTGGTCCCCTGCCATAAACAAACTCTACAACAGAAGGAAGAAGCTGTTGCAAAAAAGAGTAAAATCCCCTGATTGCAGAAACTCCTTGGTCAGCCAAAGTAAAAAGCTGAGATCCCTCATAAAATCCTCCAAAGCTAGTTACAAAAATAAAATCACTACTGATTCTAAAGACAGCCACAACAGCTATGTCAAGAATCTCAATGACGACACTCAGATTTGCTGTGAGCTACAGCACAATGGCACTAGATATGCAGAACCAAATGATATTGCCAACATCCTGGCAGATAGGTTCAGTGCAAACTTCAACCCTCCCACCCCCCAAAGGGCCCATCACTATACCAGAAGAATGCAAAGCCCCTGTAATCATGGCTGTACAAGGAAAGACTGCATTCTCCAAAGCCAAGAATACTGCATCCATGGGACCTGTCAACATCCCACGCTGCGTTCTGCATGAACTACAGAACTAACTGGCACCCCACCTAAGTACCATGTTCAATCATACCCTCACTTCATGCTTTGTGCCAACTGAATGGTGCACAGCGACGGTTATCTCACTCCACAAAGGGTGTGGCACCATGAACCCTGGGAACTACTGCCCCATTAGCCTGAGAAGCCTGGTCTGCAAGGTTATGGACTGTATCATCTTGGAGCTTATAAATAAGGACTTAGGTAACCTCCAAAATCTGGACCCCCACTCAGTTTGGGTTTGTAAAAGGTAGGTCATGTCCTCTAAACCTGATTGACTTCTTTGAAGCAGTCACCAGAGCCGTAGACAAGGGTAAGGTGGTGCACACAGCCTATCTTGACCTCACCAAGGCTTTTGACACCATCCTCCACTCTGGAATTATAGATAAACCCACTAGACTGAGCATAAATCCCTATGTCACAAGCTGGGTGGCCAACTGGCTCACTGACAGAACCCACACATTGAAAATAGCCAACTCCAAATCCAACTTCAGACCAGTGACAAGTGGAGTACCACAGGGCTCAGTCCTGGGTCCTCTCCTGTTTGGCATATACTTCACAGATGTCCAGGCTAATACAGCAGGTGTTTGGCTAATGAAGTTCACAGATGAGTGCAAACTAGGTGCCATAATACAATCGCCTAATGATGTGGACATTCTACAAAGGGGCCTCACTGAGACTGATGCTTGGTGTCAAAGTCATGGTTTCAAGTTCAATGCCAAGAAGTGCAGTGTCATACCCTTTGGGGAAACACTGTACCCATAAACTACCACATAGGCAGTAGCCTACTAAATGCCGAAAGTGTGATAAGAGACCTTGAGACACAGGTGGACAGTAGTCTCTCCTTTGATAATCACATCACCACAGTAGTCAGAAAATCCTTCTATGTGGCACACCTCATCACAAAGGGGATCACCTCCAGAAAAAAATAGGTCATTGTTCCTCTCTATTCATCCCTCATCAAAACCATTATAGAGTACAATGCCCCATTTGGCATGTACCTTGCAAGACATTTACAACAACTAGAAAGGCCACAGAAATACCTCACTAAGATAATTACCAGCCTTAAACAGATGCCATACGCAGACCATCTCAAAAATCTCCAGTTCTACTCTGTCACTTATCGCCTACTCAGAGGTGACATCTACCTAACATACAAAGTCATGTAAAACCCAGATCTGTTGGACATGCTACACTTAAAGAATCCCCAATAACTCTGAGCCACACACTTCAGGGACCAAACCTTGCCACCACAATAAACAGGATATGCTGGAAGGATAGATTCCTGTCCCAGGGACTTCCATGCTCTGGAACAGACTACCTATTCATGTCAAGCAAAGCTCCTCATTAGCCCTCTTTAAGAAAAATCTCGACAATTGGATGGGAAATAGGAAATTCTTCACGGGGATCACTTCTGTGGCTCTGCTAGACAGGGACAAAGGAAAATAACTTTCTTGGGTAGCAAAAGCCAGGCAACATTTTTGGCTAGCCATATACAGGCACCAGGGTCAATAGCCTAGTACCTACCTATGAAACTAAAAAAAAAAACAAATAGGTAGTGTGCATGGTATATGGTGAGTGTTGGTTTTGGCCTAACCTGTTTTTTGCTGAATTACTGTGACTGAGTGTTATTAAGTGGGTGGTAGAAGTACTGGATGGGAGTGAAGAGTTTTTAGATAGAGAGATACTGCTTTCTATGAAGTAGTTATTGAATAAGGTTGCAATTTCTAGTGGAGAGCTGTTATGAGAATGGTTGGGTACCTTGTCTGAGCCTAGATGTAACAGGTTTTGTATTGATGCCCAGAGTTTTCTGGGGGTCATTTCTATGTTAAAGTTGTAAATGACTGTAATATATATATATTTTATTTATCTAGGCTACCTCGTTTTTTTTTTTGTTTTGTTTTTTTTTTTAACTCCAATTGAACAGTTCTCTATAAAGCTGCTAGTTACAGGGAGTTTTAAGTTTAAACCATTATTTCCAAGTTTCATCTGTATTAGACAGTGGAGATTTTGTCTGGATACTGAGCCATGGTGCATGGTTAATTTTCACTTTTTTTTTTTTTTGCAGAGATGGCATGGCCTTTTAAGGTTTTAGAAGTACTGACTGCCTCATTGAATAGACGAGTTTTTAGGAGAAAGCAATTAGAGGCTTTCAATGTATTGGTAAAGAAGTCTAAATTGAAATGTTATGGGTTGTTTAAAGCTGGGTGAGTGTTAGGTCGGTGGGTGTTATTTCTAGGGGTATAAGATGGAGGGTAGTGTCTAGGTGGGTATGGATAGGTTCCAGAGGTTGCAAATTTACTAGGGTTAAAGACCAGTATCCAGTGCAGATTTGCACCTTTACTATTGAAATTATTAAGTTTAGTGTGTGCTGTGATAAGTTGTGTTTAGACATAGATGTTTATACTGAGGGAAAGTCTGATGTAAGGTTAGATGTCCTAGTTTGATTTTTTTCATAAGGTATATAATTAGTTGCGCAGGAGAGGATTTCTTCTTAAGTTGTTATATTATTTCCAAATGGGAGCTAGACTGTAACAAAATATAGCTGTTTCATATTGTTAAGCTTTAGCAATGGTACACATATTTTGGAATTTTGGGATGTTGTATGTCTATGGAGAGATTACAGGAACTTAGATAAATTAAAGCTACCCCACCTGCTTTGTTCTGGGGGTATAGCACCCTGATAATACTGTAGCCTGAAGGGAGTAGTTCAGAATCTTTAATGTTAGGCTTATACCAGATTTCTGTGATTGCAAGAATATTAGAATTATAATGTGGTATCCAGGCATGTAATTCTGTCATTTTGTCAAAACATTTTGTTACAAATGCTGCAGAGGTTGATAGTGATGATATTCAATAGTTCTGGAAGACAAGTGTGAGAAGGATGGAGTAAGGGGGTTTGATGTGCCATTTTATTAGTATGGCTAGGTGCTTGATAGGACAGAACAGCTGGTAAGAAGTATAGCTTGAGATGACAAATAAAGTAGGGTTAATTCATTCAGTTTTGTAATTGTTCTTTGCTATTTAGATTAATTAGTGAGTTTTCAGGGCCTGAGTTGGGTTAGATATCACCACACTGTAGGATTTTTGAGAGGTAGTATATTGATTTAGAGGTGACCTGTATGAGTTTATTTTTTCAGCATAGTGGTGATGAAGTATTTTGGGCATAAAGTAAAGATAAGTTGAGAGATTAAAATGACAGGGAGATATATTGATATAGCTACTCTTGATTTTATACTGTATTGAGTAAACTGTAGTAAGAGAAATGGATAGAAGTGAAAGTATACGGTAATAATTTGCTAGTTAGGATGTTGGTAGAAGCAGGAAGAGATATGATGCTTGGAGAAACATTTGAAATGTATTTTTTATAGAGAAGAGGAAAACGTGAAGTGTAGTATGTAATATGAAGTGGAGGGAGGCAGAGGTAGAGTTAATAAAGAGAAGTAAGTAGAGATGATTTGTCCTAAAATTTAATTATAATTGTGCAATAATGAGAAAGGAAATGGAGTAGTCTCAATGAAATTTAAAGTCAGTCAGAGGTATAAGGAGCAAAATATAATTTAGGGCATTAATAATGAAATGTAGGTGCATGTAATTGTATGAAGAGTAGGTGAGGCAGACGTAATTTCTATGATTGAGAAGAATTAAAGCCTGTGACTAGTTATTTGTGAGCTGATTATGTTGCTGCAGGTGGAAGGAATTAGGAATCTTGTGATATTGGAATTTGGATAGGGAGGGGTAGGGCCAGTATAAAGGAAGTGATGCTAGGTGTGAGTGGGAATGAAGGTAGGGTAGACAATGATTTGAAGCCAAACTTAGTGAGGCATAGTGGAGTAGAATCAAACTGAGTCTTACATAAAACAGTCATGATAAGCAAAAGGTAAGTTAAAATGTCTTAATAGACTAGGACACAGCAATAGTATTCATCACCATCGTCATCAGCCCCCCTTTTCCCATTTTTTCTACATGGGCTCGGGGTATTGTGTGAACTGTCGCCAACACTCTTGATTCAGTGCCACACTCCTGCCTTCCTCAACACTCATGCCTCACTGTTGCAGATCTTCTTTCACACAATTTATCCACTTTCCCGCAGAGTGCATCCTATCACCCTTCGCAGGCACTTCATTTCCATCACCTCTAGCTTCTTCAACTGCTCTGCCTTTACTGCCCAGGTTTCTGAACCATACGGTAGTACTGGTCACACCACTGTCTTGTACACCTTACTTTTCAGCTTCTTTGGCATTCTTCTGTCATAGACCATACCTGACACTCTATGCCAGTTGGCTGCAGCCACTCTGATTCTAGCTTTGACCTCTTCATTCAGACTTCTCTTTTCCTCAACCACCCTTCCCAGATACTTGAAGCTGTTTTCCTGTTCCATTATCTTTCCTTCCATCTCTTTTTTCAGCTTCTTCTGATTTCACCAATTTGCTGCAATTGCCATTGTCTTATCTGTGCTTAGTTTCATCCCTTGTGCCTTCAGTTTTGCATTCCATTCTCCTACCCTTTCCTGAAGTTCTAGCTCAGAGTCTGCCTGTAATGCCACATCATCTGCATACAGCAATTTTGCTGATCTGCCTCTTTCGACCTGTTTTCTAATGCAGTCCTTCACCAGTATGAAGAGTAGTGGTTTCAGAGCTGAACCCTGGTGTACACTCACTCCCACTGGGAACCCCTCTTTGAGGCTGAACACTGTTCATACTTGAATCATTGGGTCCTTGTACATAGCCTAAACGAATTCTACCAATGTTTCTAGGACTTCAAACCACCGTAGTACTGACCAGATCAGCTTTCTTGGGACCTTGTCATATGCTTTCTCCAAGTCTAGAAATGCCCAGGTGGACTCTCTCTTCATCTCTATCTGCTTCTCACGTATCTGTCTGACAGCAAACATCAGGTCATTTGTGCTGCATCCTGATCTGAATCCAAACTGCTCATCTCCCATCTTACATTCTACCACTCTGCATATCCATTTATCAATCACCCTCTCCAGAACTTTCATGCAGGGTGACAGGAGTTTAATCCCTCTGTACTGCCCACAGCTGTGGATGTCCCCTTTGTTCTTTTACACTGGCACAAGTATGCTTATTCTCCAGTCATCTGGGATACGCCTTTCTCTCCATACTGTTATTAGTACCCTCAGGAGCCATTTCTCCTCTATCTCACCCAGCATCTTTATCATATCTGCTGTGACCTCATCTGAGCCTGCTGCCTTACCTGACTGCATTTCCCTTAGTGTTGTTCTTACTTCTTCTAGGGTGGGCTCCTCTTCTTCTCTCATTGTAGGCTGCTTCTGTGAACACACAGCTTCTGTGGGGTTTTCTTCATTCAGAAGCTACTGGAAATACTCATTCCATCTGTCTTTGAAGTCCTGTGGACTGGTGAGCAGGTTGTTTCTGGCAACCCTTATGAAGGGTGTCTGACTATCTTCTTTATCTTTCTGTCTTTGCCTTGCAACCTGATATAGTTTTTTTGTGCCAGTTACTGAGTCACGTTTCAGAAGTTGGTAGAGTGCATCTGATGTCCTATTCTTTGGTGTTGCAACTTCTTTCTTACCTTCTTTGTTAGCCGACCAGTAGTCCTTCCTAGCCTGGTCAGTCTTTTCTATCTCCCACTTCTTCCCGCACTCCTTCTTTCTTTTGATGACTTCCTGGACTTATGCATTCCACCACCAGCTTTCTGTATGTACCTTATGTCCATACCTGGCTTGCCCACATATCTCTTCTGTAGTCCTAACACATGTTGTTTTTAGATGCTGCCATTCTTGTTCAGCTCCACCTATTTCCTCCTCTTCTTGGATGCTAGCGCCCTGAGTAATTCCTTGAACTGTTGTACTTTCTCTTCAGTCAACTTCCAGGTCTTCAGCTTGGTCTCTGTTGACCTTCAAGCTCTCTCTGGCCACTGCTCGCAGCTGATTGTGACAACTAGTGGTTTATGCTGTGGGCTGACTGTTTCACTGGGGATGGTTTTGCAATCATGGATTCTACCCCAGTGACTTATCCTTACTAGGAGGAAGTCTACCTGAGCTGCATGTTGGCTACTCTTGTATGTGATCTTGTGACTGTCTCTCTTTTTGAATCATGCATTGGTTATTTCAAGCCATTGACCGGACAGAAGTCTCGAATGGCTTCTCCTTCTTTATTCCTGTTGCCCCACCCATGTGGACTCAGGCAGTCCTCATATCCTGTTCTGTCTGTCCCGATATGTGCATTCAAGTCACCCATTATCAACACTAATTCATGTTGTCCTACTTTATCTAGTAGGTCCTGCAACTGCTGCCTGGAGGTACTCTTTTCCTCACTATCACAACCCTGCTGCGGGGCATAGGCTGAGATTATGAATACTGCTCTATCATTACAATGGAGTCTGACTGCCATGAGGCTGTCATTAATTCTGATAATATCTCTCACTGCCTTCTGAAGGGTCATTTCACAATTCCTGCACTGTTTCTAACCTGTTTCCCTCCTGAGTAGTAGAGTCTGGATCCCAAGCCAAGTGACTTTGCTGCACTACCCTTCCGTCTCGTCTCTTGAATATATAGGATGTCCAGCTTCTTCTATATCATCATGTCATCCACCTCCAAGTGTCAGTGAACCTACATTAAGTGTAGCAATTCTCAGTTCATGTCTGGCAGATTGGTTGGTTTTACAACCAGCTTTTGCTCAACAGAGCTAATTCTCTAGTTAGCTAGCAGATGCACAAGCCCATCCTTCCTCTGGACCTTCTGCAGTGGACAGCAGCACAGTCATACAGCTCCACCTGATATTGACATCTGTCTTACTGCTGTCAGTACCAAGTCTGACATACAGTTAAAGATGCTGCACCAGAGAACATCTGCCAGACTTACCTGTCCTGGCAAGTCATTAAGTAATTCTGAGCTATGCCTTGAATAATGTGCCATCCAGGCATGTAATTACATAATTTTGTTACAACATTTTGTTACAAATGCTGCAGAGGTTAATAGTGATGACATTCAATTGTTTTGGAAGACACATGGGAGGAGGATGGAGTGGGGGGGTTTGACGTGCTTGTTTTATTAGGATGGATTCAATCGTAGTGGCAGTGTTGAAAACTATCAGCAAAAAGTTGGAAGAATTAACAGAAAGACAAGGAAGGTCATATCAGTGGGAGATAGAAAAGGACATTGTATCAAATAGCAGTATGAGGATGCTAAAGGAGCTAGAACTAGGCAAGCCAAAAAGGAGAAAGTAGACAGGAGTTAGGAGTGAGATATATGTAGCAGCAGGGGACAGGCAGCAGCCAAAAATTAGTAGTAGCTCATTGTTCATTACAACTGATAGACAAACAGGATTGTTGCTAGGGTACTTTAGTAGAATAAAAAATAAATGGGCTCCAATAGGAAGGAGACCCGGTATGGAGACACCTCAGTATTCATTAAATAAGATGAAAGGAAACAGTTTCACTCATTCTAAAGCAGGAGATACCAAAAATAGTGAAATTTCTCTACATTAATCCAGGAAGTACCTAACTAAACAGTTACATTATAGGAAAGGTCCATACTTAACGCACTTGCTAGTGATTTTTCACTCTAATGCCCTATGTCCTAACCATACTTTGAGCCTTGCCCTATGTTATCTGTGATGTCACTCTGGAAGGGGAGGCTTGAGCATAGCGTCAGTGTACCTAGTAAAATGCATCCGATAAAGTTTGGTTTGTAGGTTAACAAAAGTGTGCAAATATCTCTCTAAACCACAGACACTATGCATTGCATGTTAACTGAAGAACTGATATGTCAGGGGACTATTTAAGCATTAATGGGGGCAACAGCACTATCCCTTGAACAAAGGCATGATTCCATGCATTTTCTCGGTTAATGCTACAACCTAATGACAATGGCAGCTTGGTGAACCACTAACATGCTACCAAGGTAGTGAGTGCACTCCCTCCTATGAAGGACTGCTAAAGCCTATAACTGCCTGCAACCCCTTCTCCCAGCAAGGGCAAACCCATCTTTATTACAAGGTCAGTCTTGCATCCCAGCTACAAATTGAACTCAGGTCTCCTGGACAGTAGTCATGTTGGTATCCCTTTATGTCACTTGAACTTGCTAAGATTATAACATATTTTCTGATGTTTTAGTGGCAATGCATACTCATATTCCAGTAAAACATTATGGATAACGAAATATATGTCTTTTTAAGAGCAGTTACTTATTATATTATGGTTTCACTAATAAATCATTGTACATATTAATGATTGAGTGCAAGGATATTTTACCAGTATTATACTATAAGTATACTGATGCTGTGGTGGTACGACTGTAGCGTTGTTACCTCACAGCAAGAGGTTCTCCTGTTCGATTCTTGGCTGGGCTTGGGAGTGCCTTCTGTGTGGAGTCTGCATGTCCTTCCTGCGGTTGGGTCGCGTTCGAAAGACATGCGTGCGTAAAGGGGGGTGCCTTCCTTGAAGGTTGAGCATTGAGCTGGCACCTCGGCTTTTCATAAATATCTACTGCCAATCATTACTGGACCGGAATTCCGCTGTGGTGACCCCTTACCGGGAAGAGCCGAAAGACAAACAACAGCAACAACAACATACTATAAGTATGCTATCATTCTGTAAAGTAAGTGTTCTGTTTCTAAATTATATAGTTTTTAAGTGACCTGCATGAGTGGAGTGATATGTCCAATTATTTTCTTGTTCTAGGTTATCTGGTGGCACTTTTTGATTATGTCATAAGAGGGGGCATACTATGTGTGGTTCAGTACTTTGATGTATTGAATTGAAGGCAGCCTTTGTATTTCAGGAACAGATGCTGAGATTCTATAACTTTCTATGTTACTAAATCTCATTGGCTATTCAAGGCATAGCTCAGAGTTACTTAATGACATGGCAGGACAGCTAAGTCTGGCAGATGTTCTCTGGTGCAGCAGCTTTAACTGTATGTTAGACCTTGTACTGACAGCAGTAAGACAGATATCAACATCAGGTGGAGCTGCATGATTGTGATGCTGTCCAATGTGGAGGCACCAGAGGAAGGATGGGCTTGTGGGTCTGCTAGCTGATAAGAGAATTAACTCTATTTTTGAAAACAGAACACTGTGTGCTATCCACACAGAAGTTTAGGTGATGGCTAACACAACAGCATTTCACTTATGTGAGTAGTCTCATCACCCCCCACCCCAGCTCCTGAAGCTTGCAATACAAGACCACCTGTATCTGTGAAACTTTGTACTGCAGACAGTCTGGCTTCCCACCTGCTACTGCGTGAAGTAACTTTTCCATCATACAGGTGGAGCTTCTTCCTTAATGTGAAGTCAGTTTAGTTTAATGAAGATTTTTTTCATTCTAGTGATAATCTAACTAATGTATCAACACAAACCTACTTTATTATAGGCTATACTGCTATGGGTGGACTACGTCTAGTTTTCACAAGAGTGATCATCCAATGAGCCATAAATAAATAGTTATACCTGGACCATTACACTCCATGCAAAGCATTAATAACATTGCCAGGAATCCTATTGCTTTGATTTCTCTTTTATTACATTTTATGTGAATTTTAATGTGTTGAGGTATTTATTGACTTACTGTTTGATTGTCTGCCTAATTGATTGTGCTGCATTGTGTCACTTTGTGTGCTGAAATCTGCTGCAAACTACGTAAAACATGCCTGCTCGCTGTAAACCATTTATCTCCTTTATTGGAACATCTAAATGCAGGATTACATGAACTAGAATTAGGAAGTGTGTGAAAGCTGCTCAGTATATAGAAAACACAACTGCAGTTTTAATAAACTTATTAGCTGCAGTTGGCACGAAGAAGATAATATTAAAACTGCATATTTTGGCATCAGAAAATCCACTTTATATGACAAGAGAATAATTACTGTAAAATGAATTGGGAAGAAAAATACAATTGCACGTCCTTTAATGTTTAATGTAGAGTGTTCATTCTGTTGGATATAGCTGATAAATTGTCTTATTAGGATATATAATTACTCTTTTACCACACTCAGTATGAAGATATAGCAGTTTATGTACTAATTTATGAAATGAGACTTTGTGGGTTCATTCTTCCATGATGTCTTAGCAGGAGTTGTCAGTTTGAAAAAGATTGTGGTTGCAACACCTGTCTCTAAGAGTTTGTTATTTTCATTTGATATAGAAAGTGCAGCAATCCACTTTAAGAGTATGTAGCAGGTTTGATGACTAGCACGCAGTATTTTTTTCTGCAATTGGCTAGAGAATCTGTATGATAGCTGATCATGCCAAATTGTAAGGCAGGAAAATTTTGTTAACCTTGACAAACTTCTATTTTTCTCTGGACTGCTGTATGAAGGATATACATGACAGGCTTTTAAATTTCATGTAAAATGGGATGCTTATAAGGTGCCAGAGACTTCACACTGTACCTACTACTAACCTTAAATTTAGTCAGTTATGAGGAAATCCTTAGACAGAAGATACTGCAGGCAATGTAGGTACAGGTGAAAGTGTCTGCATAATTATTTGTACATATTTCTCTGCAGTAAATATAATGTACAGAAGGGCTTAGACTTGTTATTTAGATCATTAGTATCACATGCTGTCACAATTTTGTTCAGAAGCTCATAGTTTCTTACTAAGTTTGCAACCAAGGAGAACTTTGAACATCTTAGTTTGATCACCCAGAAGAATGGCTATGCTTAAAAAATTCTCCCTGGTGTTATTAGCCTAGTAGTCTGTTATGAACCTATGAACCCAGTAGTGGAGGGAGGAAAACAATGTGCCCCATTAAGTAGATCTTCCCCATATAACCCCAGTGAAAATGTGTGATTACTTATCCGGTAATACAGAGTAGTTTTAATAAATGATAGGAAACTACTCCGCATGCCATGTCATAGCAACTTATTACAGAAGCAGGGGATACGCTGGGTTAGGTGTCTGCCATGGGGTCTACCTGATAATGTCGACACGCCAAAACACCGACAACGAAATAACCAACACCACAAAACCGAAAGTTTAAAAACATGAAGCTTCACATGCCCGACAAACCACAATCCCGACAATCAACAAAACAAATACCTTTTCTGAAAAGCACACACACAACACAAGCATACCAAACACCTTACAAACCTACACTAAACCTTACATACACA
Organism: Protopterus annectens; assembly: GCF_019279795.1. NCBI lineage: Eukaryota > Metazoa > Chordata > Ceratodontiformes > Protopteridae > Protopterus > Protopterus annectens. Next base: position 231,283,775 of record NC_056730.1, on the reverse strand, counting down.
ACTATCTATGCACTAACCTTAACCCAAACCCTAACCCTAAGGTCCGTCACTATCGCACACTTATCTTACCCACACCCTAACCCTAACTCACTTAATCTGCCCCTAACCCTTAAGTCTGTCACTATCACACACTTACCTTACTCGCACCCTAACCCTAACTCACTTAATCCTCCCCTAACCCTAAAGTCTGTCACTATTGCACACTTACCTGACCCACACCCTAACCCTAACGTCCGTCACTACCACACACTTACCCTGACCCTAACGTCCGTCCCTACCGCACACTTACCTTAACATGTCGGTGTTCTCAGCATCGGGATTTTCAACTTTCGGTCTTCTCCGTTGTTGATCTTCCGGTGTCAGTGTTCTCATTGTCGGTGTTTGAAGCTTTCGATTAAATCAGGTAGACCCCTGCCATGATATCTGCTGTTGTTTATGTGAAAGTGTAGATTTGGGTCTCTAGAGTGGGTGTCTGCTATGCCATTGGCTCTGTTTTAGCAAAGACATTCACAGGATCATTTATAGTATGGATATATACAACACTGTACTGAGGGATGGGATATTGTGTCTATCAGAGGATTTAAGGGTACTGAAATCTGAGGGGTTTTTTTTGTGAAAAAACACTGAGGTCACTCAAATTGGATTAGATGTTTAACAAAGGACATGCCAAAGGCAACATTTCATTCAATGAGGGTATGCACTCAGGTGCACCTTCTGGTTGATCTTTCACACAAGCCAGGAATATGTAGATGGCACTGTCTTCAGAGAAGCAGGGCACTTACTGAATCACTGCACAAGTACACATCCAGCCCTTGACATTATGGGTTTGTGCCAGAGGTGTGCCAAAGGTGGAAATCTAGGGCATTCAAAACATCCTCTTCAGAAGTAGCAGTATGACACTGCCCTGAGATACCTCAGTTCCCTGACTTGCCCCAGTCATCCAAACATGGGTAAAAAAAAAAAAAATCAAAGGGAAGTTCATCAGGTTCAGTAGCTCGGGCAGATGAGGTATGGCTCCTGAGTGAAGACAAAGGCCAGCAGTGGAGAGGAAACAAAAAAATTAAAAATAAATAAAAAATAAATGGTGGACCTAATAAGCAAACAGATTAAAATGGAACTATAACTTATTTTGGACCTTTAGGAAATGCCTTGAATATTTAGTTGTCTATAGCAGAAGGATTTTTTAACCATCACAGAGATATGGTGGTCAAAAGTGAGTATGTTATCACTATAGGTATCCAAGTATCTGATTAGAGTATCAGATTTAAATAAATATTAATTACATGGTAAGTACTAATGATGCTATATTTACCAAAGGAAATTATGATACAGTTCTTGGTATTGAGATTGAGAGAAACCCATGCCTAGCACACAAAATATGTGTCTTGTCTTTGCTGGAGAATTTGTTTATCAGAATGGAAGTTGATAACTGCACCAAGTTCACAATTTACATCAAACCTGGTTAGCCTTAGTCCACTGGCATCAGATTTCATACCAGATAAGTCTATACCATAGAAAAGGAGACACAAGAAACAGCCTGTGGAAAACTAATGGTGACACTGTTCTGTGTAGAGCAAAGAACACTGATCTTAACAGACTGGGTTTTGTCAGATACCTAATTACATATCCAGTGAATTATGCATCTATTATTGTTGAATTGGAAACATTAATCAATAATCCCAGCATGGGGATAGTGTCAGAAATGTTGACAAGGTCAAGTAGGGAGATCACTTGCACCTTATCTATGACTTTAGTAAACCTATCAAATAATGAAACCAGGCTAAGAGGGCATAATCTGACAAAGGGGTTTGCACCAGGGATAGTAGGTCACCTGTACTTCTTATTACCTCAGTTATAATAAATTTCATAGCTTAGCAAATAATATTAGTAAGAGGAATGGGCATGTAATTCCCAACATCAGTAGAGGAACCTTCTTTAATAAAAGGAGTCATAACAACTGTTCTACACCCCTTGGCATGTAACAAGTGAAGAAACTCAGGCTGAATAGTTGAGGGATGGATGTTGGTAGATGGGACTTCACATTTCTCAGCTGACATACAAAAAACTGTTAAGACTGATAGAACTGCTACTTTTTATTTTGGAGAGTTGCAAAAGGACATGGTTCAAAGGGTTTTAAAGAGTGAAGTTGGGAGGGCTAATGGGGGGGCAGATGGAGGAAAGATGTGGTGAAGATGTAAGAGAATCTGTGTGCAGAAATATAAACAATGTCTTCAGGATCAAAGAAAGAGGTATGAGATATGTTTGCAGAACTACTGGCTACATCTAAGCTTCTTAATGCAGTGATGACAGTCTAATAGTTGTCTTTTCAATCACTTGCACCCAAGCATTCAAAGCTGACCTTGCTTTTCCTAATGGCAAAATTATGGATTTATTCATCAGTTTTAAACCCCTTTTTTATTGATAACTCAGAAATCTTTTATAGATGGACAAGAGTATTTTCTTTTTCTCATACAGTTCATTAATGTGGTATTTCCACTATATGGGCAGATTCAATAAAGCCTACACAGTAATTTTTCACTGTGTGCATGTAACTGCATGATGTGCACATGGTGATGGATATTTTTAGATTCAGTAAACTCTGTGTATTGGCATGCACTCATGCACAAGCAAGCTAAATAACACGGTATGCTAATTACAGCAAAAGTAACTGAATTGTATGCTAATCAAGAAAATCAACATGGTGGAGTGATTCAACCATGTAGACTCTGTACTGGTGTTCTCCATGTATTCAAATTTTTTTTGAATACAGCCATGGAAAGGAGTCTAGATGGACACAAGAGCAAGTAAAGCATGTTAGCTTTGTGCAGAACTGACCTAAACATGTGACAGCAGACATATGACTCCAGTTCGATATAGAGTGAAAGCAACAAAAGGACAGTAACAATAGCAACAATTCCTTTTTAAGTGCCATGACATAAATGCAGCTTCACTCCCTCATGCCCAAATGAAGAATACACTTGTGACTAATGCAGACACCTAAAAGTACAAACCCCATGAAACAGATTATTCATAGTGGCATGTAAGCATATGCAGTATGTAGCTGACGAAATACAGTCATATTTTCTCAAAAAACATTACTACTCTATGCAGATGTATGGCAAAGAAATACCCTCTCTTATGTGTTCAATAATCAGCTTCCTTCAGTTTCCCTGGCTACGTCATTGTTAACTGTGTAGATTTGGGGCTGTCAGCATGGTGAAGATGCAAATGTGGTCTGAACTCATTAGAAATGCTGAATCCCAATTAATTGGAACCTTGTAGGGATGTTAACATCATGTAGGCACTCCCTCAGTGCTTGATTTCAATAGATGGCATCAGTGAATGATGATATTGTGGGGTGCATCAGGTTAGACTTACAGAGGTGTACATGTAGGTTTGTGAAAGGTTGAAAATGCAAGTAAACAGTGCACAATTCACAAGCTCTGTATCAGTAAGATGCAACCTTGTCTTCATTTGTTGGCAAAATGTGTTGTTTCTGTTCGCGTAGGTACTTTTTTATTATTTTGGTCATTGAGTGATGCAGCGCTTAGGGCAATCATGGCAAACAGAGCAATGAACAGCAGGTTTCCCTGTGCTTGTCATGTAACTATTTCTGCAGCATGTGTATGTGTAGGGCTGTAGTACAGGGTGTGCAATCTTTCCTTCAATTTTTGTGCTCCATGTTTGCATGATATCATAGGAATGGAGGAAAGTAATACCAATTTTGCCTGCACTTACCTTATTTAGACAGATGTATGCGAAGGTGTGGGGAGGTGAGAATAGTGCACTAATAAGCAAGCAGCAGCTGTGTTTAATAGATGGTAATTAAAGCATAAGCGGGTGAAATGCATGTTAATGAAACAGTCCAACATGGTAGAGCTATTCAACAAGCTATAAAGCATGCATGTAGACTCCATACTCTTTTTTTTCCTGTATACTTCAATGCTATTGCAGTAGTGACACAGAAAATTTACAGTGACACAGTACTAGGGGCTGGTTCTACTTTGCTCCATCTGTATGTGCTATAGGCTGAAGCCAATGGTACTAATGCTGGTGCCAATAGGCCTAGGCAATTAAGGAGAAGAGCTTTCAGGCCCCAGATAATGTATCAGATGCTACATGACTTGGTGATTGTAGACTGCTACAGGGTGGACAGTGACACACTACAAGAACTCTGTGACCTCTGCCGCCCTCTTCTCACAGCCAGAGCCAACCAAGGAGAACTAATCCCAGTGAAAACTAAGGTATGTGTTTCCCTTAGAATCTTAGCTACTGGTGCCTTGCAAAGACCAATTGCAGACATGATGGGTGTGTGTTACAGGCATCAGCATCCAGGATCCCCTACCAATTCCTGAATACTTTGCTCATACATGCCAGTGAGCACATATGCTTTCCCTGTAGTACTGAGGAGAGGAGCAGCAATATGCAACATTTCTACCATGTAGTACACTACTCTGAAGTACTGGGCGCCCAAGATTGCACTCATGTACACATTAAGGCACCACCTGGAGATCATGGTAGAATCTACATTAAATGCAAGGGATACCCCTCCATCAACTGCCAAGTTGTGAGTAATGTCCAGAGAATTATCTTGAATGTGTGTGCGGGCAACCCTGGCAGTAATCATGACTCCCATATCTGGCACACATTACAGCTGTACCAGATGTTTGCTAGGAGGGACATTCCACAGGGTCATTTACTGAGGGATGCTGGCTATGGACTGGAACCGTGGCTGATGACACTCATCAGAAGTGCGCACACATCCATGGAAGAATGCCTAATGAGGCACATGCTCAAACCAGAAACATCACAGAGTGAATGGTTAGGCTGATGAAGTCACGATTCCAGTGCCTAGATATATCTGGTGTAGCTCTGCAGTATAATCCAAGCACATGTACACAAATATTCACAGTATGTGCTATTCTACACAATCTGATCCTGCAGAAATAGCTGCAGCAGGATCAGCAAGGGCAAGGAGAAGGGAAACACATCCCACCACCAATGCCTAGGTCACCAAAGCCATAGTCAGAGGAGGACTCTGGGGGGGAACAACCAGCTGCTGTGGCTGGAGGCAGACATAGGCATGCTCAGTATCCCCTTGCTTTGGCTAAAAGACAACAAATAGCACATTCACTGACCACCTAGATGCCTAATAACCTTTCTCCTACTCACATAGATATAGTAAAATTGATAACAGGCAACTCACAAAACCTTTACCTCCCCATGCATTGGCTGTGTGCTGCTTGCATCAGAGCTAAAACTGTGTCAACTGCTGCATTTGCAAGATAAGTCCTGAAACTAGAATGTATTCTATTATAATGTTATGGCATACCCTTGTATTTCTTAACTCGATACAGTGATCAAGTAAATAATAGTGGATTTGTACAGAAAGTACCTTAACATGTGACAGCAGAGACCTTTTTACTTATATGTGTTCATTAGTAAGTAGTTGGCTTCAGGCAACAATGATTCACACAGTCATACCTCTTGAAAGTACTGATGATCACTGCATGCCCTCAGTTTAGCACCATACCTTTGTACTGGTAAATCATTAAAGAGAGAAGTTAGAAAGTAATGATACACATTGCAGTTTCTGACTTCACAACCCTTCCCAAGATCAAACAACAGGCAGGATGCAGAACAAAGAGAGTAACGAGAGCATCATATCCTTGTTCATGCCATAACAGTAACTCACCTATGCTCCACCCAAAAGAAAAGTATATGCTTGTTTGTGCCATCCAACTTGGCCTTCAGTTGCTGGCAACTTCATACCATATTACTCCAAGTCAATATCCTCACACATTTTAAGGCCAATGATATGGAATGGCTTGCACACTGTGTCTCACACTACTGGTAAGATAAACGATGAATTACCAAGAAACACAGACATTTATTTATTTAACATTTTTTTTTACCAGGGAAGTCCAACTTGGAACTAAGCCAATTTTCAGTGGAGGCCCAGGGAGAAACACTCAAAATGCATATCTTTGTAATATGGAAGGAAACCAAAGCACCCAGAGGTCAAATGCAAGGAGGGCATGCAGACTCTGCACAGAAGGCACTCCAGCTGGGAATTGCATCGGAGAACCTCTTGCAGTGAGGTCACAATGCTACCACTGCACCACAGTGCCATCCATCAGGACATGGTCAGACAGTGGGATGGAGGCCAGGCAGATGTGACCTCATCCTATGCCACACAGATTATAGTGACATGGCTTTTAATCTATCCACACGCATCATGGCATGGTTTGTAGCCTCTGCATTATGTTGATGAGAAAGGCATGTGGTCTCTCCAGAGACACTTTCTAGATCTAAGCTGACAGACCTTGTGGAAGTAAGGCAACCTGGCATGCTGTTGTGATTTCCTCCTCCTAAAAAGTAATCATTCACAGCTGCAATCCATTCATAATCTACACCATATAAAAATGCAACCCTGTAGATCGGAAAACTGATGCTGAGGACAGTTCTATATGTTTGGAACAGTGAGAGAAGGAATTTTCTTCACGATATCTGTGCAAAGCAGTACTACATCTCAGAAGGTATAGATCCATTTTGTCACCTACATACTGCATACGCTGGAATATTGTTAACAATAATGTGAAGCACAGGCTTTTACACTATTTGTATGCATTACTTAGAACTGTATTGATGGCATGGCCATATTTGTCAAACCATTTCAGAGATAGACATGATTGGCAAGACATGAAAAATACATGTACAGGAATGCTATGTGGGAAATATGTATAAATGTTTTGGCAACAGGTCATTTGACAGCACTTTTAACATTTCAAAGATGTTTTGTTAGCCAAAAGGGTAATTTGCTTGTTCTTTTGTGGGAGTGGGGGCTACGATGGGTTACTTTTATGGCACTAACAAGGATTTATTGCTCTTGTTATTCTCCTTGTTTTGCATCCTGCCTGTTACTAGCATTTCACATCTCGAGACTATTTAAAGTTTCTCCAGTGGGTAATACTGACTGGCTACCTTTTATGTTGTATATGTAAACACTTATTTTGTAGTTATGTGATACTTGTGTGTATTATATGTCTGTATTACTTTAGGTCACCTACAATAATGCCAGTGAGATGGTTGAATTCACATCAATGAGGTGAGGCACAGTTGGGGGTGCATAGGTCGAATCGGACACAGAGGTTGACATAAAGTCATCCCCGGCATTTACAATTGGACACATACAAATGTGGCAGGTCATGGGGACACGGTCCTGGGTGTTCCCTTGAAGGGGGCTTGTCCAGCAGACAGCAGTTAATTACAAGTAACAGCACTGCATCTGGGTGTGGTCCTGGACATTAATGCCAATGCAACCCCTGACAGCTTATGGTCATGGGGTCACGGGGATGAAGTGCCACCTCTACCATGCACAACTCACACCTGTCCAACACACCAAGATGTAGAGCTAGCACTCAGCTTGAATGTATTCATGCACACACTCACACACTAATTTCTCCTGATGGACCCCTACAGACACACACACAACAGCTACTCATTTTGTCTCACTGCCCATTTGTTGTTTTGTTCAAATGTCTGTCTTATTTTCCTTCTTACTCACACACATTCAATGACCTTTTGTGACAGCCTAGGCTTCCTGCTCCCCCCACACACAACACCCTGTGCAAGTGATGATAACTGTACCATATTCCTGTGTTCTACCTTTCTGATACAGGGATACAAAATCTGTGTCTGATGCTCATGGTGCATAGCTAACTTACTGCTTTGTGCAATTGCATTTGTGGTGTTTAACTGGTCATTGTATGTTTAAGTTATATTGGTCTTGGAAAACTCGACAGACAAGACACAGGTATGGTGAAGGACACAAGAGGTTGGTGAACACCATGGTTGGGTTGAGGGTGGGGATATCAAAAGCCCATGTTTGTCAAACTGGGTGACCATGACAATCAGGTCCTCACCCACTGCACTGTCAGCACTGTCACCACACTGCCCCAATAGCTGCAGTGCCAGACATCTGTGTCTCCTTCTCTTGTTATCAAGTACAATGATGGAGACCAGGCACTCCATCTGGTGTAGGCATGCACCAACAGTGCAGCGCACAGTCATACACACTGACTCTGGCAGTTCATCATGGGTGAGAAAATTACTACCACTACCACTGCTCCTGGAGGGAACCACTAGCCTATCTTGTGGGACAGAACTACCTGAGGGGCAAGGTAGTGCAGGGGCAGCAGAAGGGGTGCTGCCAGATTGCATCCCAGACATGCTGGGCCTCAATGCCATAGCTGGTGGAATGGGGGCAGGAGGATCCTTTGGGGCAGGTCTACCCCACTATGGTGTGCAAAAAAAAAATAGAGAAGATAAGGGTTGGAGTGAGAGAAAAAAAAGGATAACATTAGTAACTTCATATGTGACATACAATGCATTGTTACAGTTATTTCACTCTGTTCTATTACTTTCACTTTTAAGACTACCAACTCCGAAGAAATAACTTTTTTACTTTTAAAACTACCCACCTCATAACAGTTGCACACTATACTACAGATTGCAACAAGTAATCCTTTTATGTGTGCATATATTGCACATATGCAAGTTCCACTTATACAGATTACAGTTTACAGCAGGTAAACTGGTATAGAGGTCTGAAGTCACATTGCAATATTGGTGAAAACTTAGTATTGTATAGTTGGGAAGTGTGGTTTTTGAACCCACAAACTTTGACTACTCTCTAATACTGTACTGTTGTTTTGGCCAACAGACTAATGAATGAATAGTTTAATTTTATAGTTGAGTGATGCATGCTCACTTTTATTTTAGAATATGGAATTGTTGCTTTGCTCTACAGACTAATACATGCGTACTTGCTTTTACAGTTGAGATATGCAGGCTCAGTTTGATACAACTGTATAAAATACCAAAAAAAACTGTATTTTACTTTTAATGCTACAATAACAGTACTGCTCTGATGCATACATACCACATGCTTCTGTCATCTGAGCCAATCTAGCCCCTTGGGTTCGCACATTCAGTTCTATCTCTCTCTCTCTCTGCGCCAGCTGTGGGAAAAAAAAACAGAACAGAATACCATTATGAATACCAGTACTGACTATATTCACAAGTAGTCTCTGTAATTGCTACCTATACATCTGTGGGGTGTCCCTGATCCTATATTCCTTGATCCAGTGTTCAAGGATATTCCTCTTCCTCCTTATGAAATCATCATAGTGGTGTCTACATTGTTCACCAGTGTGGAGATACCAGTAGCACTGGTCACAGCCTAGGCAAGACTATTCCATGCCTCTGACTTGTACTCTGAGCCAGAATAGCTTGGACCCCATGTTGCTTCACTAGTAGTCTAACAAACACTTTGGACTTCTGAACACCCCATCTTTGAGCACAGAATCTCAGTCCCTCACCATGCATGCTTGCCATCCCTTCATGGATTAAGACCAATGTAGATTGATGTTTTCCCACCAGCTGCAGTTATAGTGTTTACTTGGAATGCACATACTGTTTGAAAGTGTTGCAAGGTGCTCATAATTCCACACCTTCAAGCATCACATTTATGCGATGTTAAGCAGAGCAAACATAAAATTATTTGAAAGTGTTACATACACCTGTATTGGAACCCAGTGCCATCTGGCCCCAAAACAGAATGGACAAATGCATTAATCGGTGATGCCACAGACTCAGTTGAGTAGCAGGTTTATTTTAGAGGCTACATAGCAATTGCCAGACTTAACTGCTGTTTCATGCACCTGCTACTTAACTGACTCTGTGGCAACAGGCAATAATACAATTAATGTAGTGATATGTTCCTTTTTGGGGCCAGATTGTACTGGGTCTGAATACAGCTGTATCTAATATGTTTAACTGTTTTTTTATCAGTGTTGCTGCATGTTGGTGAGTGATGGGCACCATTGCATAATAATGCTTTAATGGATATAAATGAGGAACATAGAACAGTGGTGACATGGGGAGCAAGCAGGGAGAAGAAACATAGGAATTCCCTGCTAAACTGTCACAGTCAGGACTGATTGTATAAAATACATGTACCGCAAAACTGACTCTGTGGCAGTACATGTTAGTGCATTGATATATTCCTTGATGTTTGGGCCAGATGACACTGGATTCTAATACAGGTGTATGTAGTAGTTTTATAGGTGTCTATCATACATTGGCATACATTTATATACAGGTGTCATTCACTGTTGCTTAGTGATGATACACTATGCACACCATTGTGCGATAATGCTTTATAAAAAAGAAATAAGGAAGATAGGACAGTGGTGATATGGAGAGCTAGCATGGGGGAGTACAAAGGGAAATCTTTGCTAAACTGAGACAGATACTATTGATTGCATAAAATACATGTGCTACTTAACTGACTCTGTGGCACCACCTATTAATGCTTTGATCCATTCCTTTTTGAGACTAAATGGCACTGGGTTCCAATCCATGAGTTTGTATATGCTGTTCAGACAGTTCATGCTAATGTACAACCTATTTATTCTATCAACTTTCTAGGTGTGGAAGTGCAATATTACATATCTGTACATATTTTATGGGCTATTGCCCCCTCATTATGTATGCCTTTGGTCTTGCTCATAGGGGATGACAAGTATATTTCTGTTTCCTTATAACACATGTCTATGCAACATTTTATATCCCTATTTCTGTTTACGTATCCTTGCATCATGTTTGCATTTGAGGAGAAATGTTGTGCAGAATCAGTGCTATCTGTTTAACCCTGGTGGTCATTGTAGCATTTCTCGCAACTCTGCGACAAAAGTATTGTTACTTCTTATGGCAAGTAATATTTTTAATGATTTTTTTTTTATTATTCTTGAACCTGACATTTGGTTTAGACCCTATCAGACTATTAACTTGCTCATCTGATGTCAATATGTGCCAATTTATCTTGATTATACTACAAACAGAACTAATATTACTAAATTAAGTCAGTGATATAGGGGTCCCTTTAATCATGGAACATCCTTCAACAGCTATCTTTGCTATCAGAAGTATGAGAGCTTAGATAGTTTGTACCATATAGGTAATTTCTGTCATTATATAGATAGTGACAATACTTTTGTTCATCCTGGCACTGGCAAGGAATATTATTTTAGAGTGGAAGTGACTTGTGCCTCCAGGAGTTTGATCTACCTTGCTCAATGTGTTTTATGCAAAACATTTTACATAGGAAAAACTAATCACTCCTTTTTAGACTGTATTAGGAAACAATATATTAAGGATATAAGACAATGTAATGATAATAATTCCCGAGCCAAGCATGTCATGAGGATGGGTGAAGGTCATACTTTTAAATTTAAGGTAATTGAAATGATGAGAGATGATATGAAGTTAGGAGATTTATACACCAGAACAGAAAGTAGAGAGCTGTATTGGATTTTATATCTGCAGGCTGATAAAGCACATAGTTTGAATGGTAAGGTCTCTTTAAGACCTGTAATAAAAAAAACGGGTTTATGCAAATGAGTTTTATTGTTTGATTAAGAGTGAAACGTGATTTTTTAGTAGATTTTTTATTGGGTATTTTGAATTGATTTCATTATATATATTAAATGTGGGTTCCTGATTTTATGGCCTGACGAAGCAGAGTACATCTGTGAAAGCACTTACCATTTTTTATTAAATTTCTGCCTTTTACAGCATTTGGTTTGGTTTAATTTGTTTTTAATAATAATTTTTAATAATAATTATGCACTCTTGGGTTCAGAAGCTGCAAATGTAAAGAAGTCCATTTTGAAGACTGTGTGTTTGTGAGATGTCATGGTTAATGTGAGGTATACAGTACATAGGTCTGCAGAGTCATAGTCATAGTCATAGCATTTGTGTGATACACCCTGGCATCCTGGACAGGTGTAAGCCATGCATGGCAGGAGATCAAGCTGATCATAGATGCCCCAACCACATGAACTATGTCTACTGTGATTTGCCCTGTTAGTTCCATGTTCCTCGCTACAAGATGGAGTGCTACCTCAGCATAAACAATGACTGCTATGTGAGCTGCCATTATGACTGCATTTATGGCCATTACCACATGGCTAACTATGTCTGGCAGTGGACACTTTCACTACCAATGCAGTAGTGGTGGTAGTACCATTGCTCTGGGATGCCCATGGCCACATCAGCTGACATCTGTCTATCTACTGACAGACTGGCATCATGGATGCTACCCCTCTCGCAGCAGATGATAGATAACAAACACTGCATGGCCAGTGAGTCATTCAGTCTGCCAAAGGAGTTAAAAACATGGTTTATGCAGTTTCATATGTTAGAATGCATAACCTGCAGTAGTTTATCTCTTTTGACGCCCTGGTGGAACTTGCGTGTGCCTCCATGATGCCCCTGCTCATACTTTAGGTGGCAGATACTGACACACAAACAGGAGAGGGAGGGAAGTAAGCACATCTTCTCTGAGCACCTCTACTGACATCCTGTGTGGTACTTCACCCTCATGATGGCTAGAAGGGGCATCTACCAGCTATACATCTGGGATAACAACACTACCTTGGTTAACTTTGTCCTCATCAAACTGCGCACTCTCAGATTGGTCTGTGTCATAGGTATGCATAGGCATAATTGTATATTGTGGAGAAGGGATTTGAGAGACACAATCTCCATGTCAAACACATACCCTCTGTAACCCAGTTCTTGTCTGTTTATCACCATCATCATAATCCTCATCACAGACTACTGATCTTCTACCCTCAGAGGGAGGTTCACTGTACTGATGCCAAACAATTCCTCACCTGTGAATATTCCAAGGAAACAGAAAAATAAAAGAAATACAAACATAAGTAAAAATACAGTGCCTATGCCTAAGTAAATCAGCCACACATGCAAATGCAAATAATCTTAGAGATGAATAAGATAACTGATGCTGAAAATGTATGCCCATATCATGTGCAGGTGGCCATTGCACCTCAATGTCAGATGTCCCTAGGCACACACATTTCAGATGACAGAGGCATTTTAAGAATACAACATTATACAACTAAACAGAATAGCATATCTGGAACATCACTAGTGGACATCCTCTGACTGTCCTTCACATCTGCCCCAGTGTCCAGCACCATACTGTGGAACTCTCTTGATCTGTCTGGATCCCTTAAGGTCAAGAGTAACTCTCCCATCTCAGTGAGTGGTGGTTCAGTCGATTGGCCATCACCAGTAATCATTCATTCTCATGCCATTACCTTTGCTCTGTCAGTAGCCTCTTTTAAGCATGGCAGTGACACTATGTCATGCCCTTTGGTATGCAAGGTCCTGGTCACCCACAGCATTGACATCATCAACCATCCACCAGCAGACATAGTCACAGAAGTGCATGCTTGTGGAGCACTGACCTAAGAGCCATGATGCATGGAGATGAAGGGCCTGAACTATGACCTCAGCATTTGAAAAGGGAGACTTCAATGAAAATGAATCCTTAGTTTTGGATTTAGGAGCCATATTCCTGTTGTGATAGAAGACAAACATGTATATTAGACTTGTGGGGAGCAGTATATATGGTTATACTGGCCTCACATTTCATCATCCAGAACATTCTACAAATAACAAACAAGCCCTGTAATATCCTTATATGCATTCCCTCAAAGGATAAACGTTATGACTACAGAAGAGAAAAACAAACTTATTTCATATACATAGAATGATGCATATGACTACTAGTCAGATAGAACAGCATAAACAGAGAACAACTAGTTAATGTAACAATAACCTACAAAACTCCTAAAATTCAGATCCATGTCTGAATATCTAAGGATGTTGCTTAACACTCATGTAATAGAAGTAAGGGATAAATACAACAACAAAATGTTATTTCAAAAACACTGACAGGTTACACAGCACTCATTGCAAATAAGTTACCAAAGGTGGAGCAACAACAGACCCCGGGAACTATCACCCTATAAGCCTGACTAGCTTGGTCTGCAAGGCTATGGAGTGCATCATCATGGATCTCATTAACAGAGACATTGGGAACCTCCAAACACTGGACCCTATGCAGTTTGGCTTTGTTAAAGGCAGATCATGCCTTCTAAACCTGGTGGACTTCTTTCAGACAGTTACCAAGGCTTTAGACGAGGGAAAGGTGGTACACACAGCCTACCTAGACCTTGCAAAGGCCTTTGAAGCCATTACCCATTCTGGTATTATAGACAAGCTCACCAGCCTGAACATAAACTCCTATGTCACGAGATGGGTTGCCAACTGGCTCATGGACAGAACCCACATGGTAAGAGTTGTGGGAGCTAGGTCTGACTCTAAACTGGTTACAAGTGATGTTCCCCAGGGCTCAGTCCTAGGGCCCCTCCTGTTCAGCATATACTTCTCAGAGGTACAGGCAAGCACAAGAGGACTATGGCTGACCAAGTTCACAGATGACTGCAAACTAGGGGCTATAATTGACTCTCCGGCTGACACAGACATCATCCAAAAGGGTCTTACTGAGACAGATACCTGATGTCAAAGCAAACTGGAAGCAATTAACTTTACTCAGAAGGTTGAGCATTTCTGAATGCAGACAACTGCATTTGCTATCTGTATCGTCCTCAATGACTAAATATGCTAATGACGTACATCCTGGCTAACAGCACAAGTGATACCGGGTTTGTATCCACATTAGGAATTGTTTACTTTTATGTGGAATAATACATTATAACTAACATCATCATGTATTGTGAACTCCTTGCAAACCTTTCTTTACTGAAATGCAAGAACACTAAACTTTGCAATAATGTTTCCCTTCTGCAGTATCAATCCATTTACTTCTGCAAGAGTTTGCAGCAGAAACAACTTTATAGACTTATAATTGTTGATGTAAATACTTTACTGTATATACCTCTCTTGTAATTATGTTTGTTGTTTCATGTGAAATGTTAGTGCTGTTTTCTGAGAACTGTCTGAAATTTACCTGTTAATATATATGTACTGTAGTGGAGCTTTTCTCCCCAGGCATTCACTGAAAAATGGGCTCTGCCCAGTAGAAGTTTTCCGGTCAAAAAAGACAGACAAACAAACAAACAAATAAATAAATAAATGTGTGATGTTTTCACTGACTTTAAGCTGAAGTACACATGCAATCTATAATGGCAATGTGGCAATATATTTATGTAGTCTGGCTGCTAAACATGACAATGTAACCTTTGTCACATCACTGATTTTAGTAATAACACACTTCTGATGCATGCTGTGAAAACAGCAGTACATGTTCAAAAGCATAAAAAAATAAAATTAGCAAGATAATGAATTAGTCTAATATGAAGAGCACAGCAACATGGAATTCAAGACATTGCTTTAGTGACTCATACTTATAATTATTACAAGTTCACATTGTAATGGCATATGCTGGGAGGAATATCCCCTCCTGTACACTCTTTATGGCCCTTTCCACAGTATTTGCTCTTGGTTTAATTTCTCCAAGTCATTCGAGTTTCTAATACCATGATGAGAATGGTTCCCATTCTTAAGTCAAAGTATTATTAAAGTTCATGAAATTAGTATTCTTTCAGTCTTTGATGTTAATCAAAAGTGTTCTTCTCAGCACCTGAAATGTGCCCAGAAATTACACCTTATGCAGTGCATATGGAGTTACATGTATTCATAGCATGTCTATATATGACTGCAAATTCTTTCTTATGAAACCCATGCTCCTGCTGCTAATGGAATTCTCTGGGTATCCGTCTTCCAATTGCTCTCATTTCTGCCTGCAAACCCTAGTATTTTATGACTTTGTGTCTCTCTGTACATAAGACACTGTAATCACTGGCTGTAACAATTTCAGTGGTCAAAGCTGCTTTTGGCTTCTTTCCATGCACCACTATATCTGTTTTTCTCCCATCTATTTCTTGAACTGTTGGTAATGGGTGATCCCATGCAATATAAATATCATCATTCTCTATAATGCCTTGTGGCTCGTGTTTCCAATGCTTGTCAGCTACTTCAATATTATAATGTTTGCACAATCGCCAATGCAAAAGGTTTGCCACATTAGTATGCCTTTAGATTCATAGATTAGTACTAAGCTAGCTGGCCTTGTGAGCCATTTTAAGTCTAGCCAATTATCCCTTGTGAGACTCAAATCCTGCACCTTGTGTTTATAAGGCAAACACCTTAACCATTAGTCCACCCTCCCTAAATAATAGACTCATAGATTAGTACTAGACTAATGGCCTTTGTGGGCCATTTTAAGCCTGGCCAGTTACCCCGTGTGAGAACTTAACCATTATGCCAACCTCCCACCCCTTCAGTATACAAACCTCTGCTATTAGTGTAGCACACTCAGCAACAAAATATGTGACTGTTTCCAGTTCTGTTTTAAAGAACCTGCAGACGTTCAATGGACATTGTAAACCAATGGGTATGTAGTCCACTGTTGGGGTCCACCAATATTAACCTTTAAACTTTTGGTTTAAATTTGCCTGTCCTTAACCATTCCAGCATCAGATGCTGATCGACATGAGGTTGTTTCAGGAGTTTTCTGTATTTGCAGCTATATTTATGCTTTTTCCACATTTCTTGCATTCTCATCTGACTCTTCTCCTTATAGACTTTCTTTTGTTTTTTTTTGGCAAGTTCAGCTGCTGCCTGACTTTTTCCTACTTCTGGTTTGGTTTCACTCCCAATTAACACTAATATGCTTCTGCTAAACTAAACAGGGAAGTCATTTTAGACTTGCTCTCCTCATGTTTTAAAACTTTCACTAAGTTTGGATCTGGTGAGATCAGCAGATATGTATGCAGTCCTATGATTGCAAATCTATATATATGTAAATGATTTCGAGGATGCCCATACCTCCTTCAGAATGAGGGATATATAATCTTGGTATTAACTGATTTTTATATATCATTTCATAAGCACAAAGCATTTTCTTGTTTTCCTGTCCAGCTGAAGCAACACCTTTTGTGGCCAGTCAGTCACCCCAAAACTGTAAGTTAGAACATTAAGAGCAAATTGGTTTATAGCTTGGACTTTGCTCTTAGATGCCAGGTCTGTTTTCAGTATTAATTTTAGTCTTCTAAAACATTCCTTACTGTGTTTTTTTTTCACAGCTTTATTGTTGATCTTTCATCAGTTCCCAAATATTTACACACTCCCTCCTGCATAAGTGCATTCATATCCCATTTTTGTCCCAGACAGATATTGCTGCAGTTTCCTGCTTTAAACGTTGCTTTTGCACATTTATCAAGACCAAATGATATTCTTATATCATCTGAGAAAGTTTTGATCACTTGCAGTTGTGTTTCAGTTCCTCATCTATGATCTATACTTTCTTAACTCATCCACAAAAAGATGAAAAGTCTTTACACTTTGTAGGTTTCCAGGAGCCAAATTGTAACTATGACCTAATCTGTTAAGTAGAAAGCTTAATGGGTTAAGGGCAATACAAAAGAGCAATGGTGACAAATTGTTACCCTGGAATACCCCCTTTGAATTTTTATCTCTGGGATAATAATTTGTCCTTTATCAATGATTAGCTGCAACGTGGTTTGCTATTGTTTCATGATCACTGTAATGTAATTGATCAATAGAAGGGTCATCTTATATATCTGTATATACTCCTTTATCTATAAATGTGAGATACTGTCCACTGTTTCTTTTTTATAATCTGTCCCATTCCATGCTTAGACTCTTCCCCTTTAATGCTTTTCCACAAAACAATAAGGCTGTCAGTTAAAACAACACTTCACACACATGGACAAAAACTCTACTATTTCCTATTCTATGTGAAACAGTTGGCATGCAGCACTGTCACTGTTCAGGAATTACTGTAGACAACTGGCACTTCATGTACTACAGCAAAATCTCACAAAATAATCATACATGCACTAAGACTTTGACCGTCGGCTGGACAAATAAGCTTACTTTGGCATTTACTAGTTAGTACTGAAGATATTACAAAAATTAATGCAATGCAACATTTTTCTGCAGAAAAAAACATATGCCTGCAATTATGACTCTGCAACAGTCACAAGGCTGTCAAGAATGTGTATCTCTATTAATGTACAAATTTGTAAACTCAGCTTATAGAATTTCTGTTAGTTCTTCTTTAGCATTAATAGTTAATGCGCAGCATTAAGAACTTCATGTTCCTTTTTGATATGGGTTTGATTCCGAGGTGGTTTTATTCACGGTTAATATGTTTCTATGTGCCGCCAAAGAATTATGTAAAACATATTTATTTATTTAATTATTGATGTTTGATCCCAAATGGATAGAAGCCCATTTTCCATGGACGCCTAATGAGAAAAGCTCCAAATTTTTGCAAAAAATTTTAAGAACAATAATTTTACATTCTTCAAAAATAAAAACAAAAAAAATCTACAGTTCAAATAATTATAACAAATTAGACGTAATATAAAAACATCGGTTAAGAATCGATACAAGGTATATGACAACCATTTAATATTTAGACAGTTTGGAGAGAAACTAAAGGTAACTTAGTCTAATATAAACAGGAATTGTAATACAAAGTGAGGAAACCAGGCGTATTGTATATTTGGAGAGTAAGGGAAAATAATTAGATAGCAGTAAGGAAGTAAGTGAAAAAGGGAGAGTAAGGAGGTATAAGGAATGAAAAGGCACTTTGTTCACATTCAAGGATATAGTTTAGTCAGTAATCATTCACAGTACATAGCTCAACTGAAAAGTGTGCAATATCTTTTTTATTCTTTCATGTAGCATTATATTTTCACATTTATGTGCAATTGCCTGCTGTTTGTCTAATGCAGATGAACAAAGGAGGACAATCTTAACATGTGCAATCCTACTCTCTCATGCTGCTATGTACAGTATTCTTATGACTGTCTTGGGGCCTTGTGTGTTTTTGCTGTTATTATTGGTTTAATTATCCTTCTGTAGGTCTTGTACTAAATATCTTTTTTTAAATAGAAATGTTATACTGGTGTACTTGTTATCCTTGCTTGCTATGTACTCTCTGGTGAGCTGATACTCAAAAATTTTGTTTAGGCTGCACTTGTGTAGTTCTAAATGATAATAATGTTTACTTTTACTTTGACTTGATTTATCCTGATTTTGAGCAAGAACAGAGCCAGATTTTAAAAAGGAAGTCTTTCAGAGTGGTTTTGAAAGATGAGAGGGAGGGTATAGACCTGATGGATACTTAAACAAAATGTACATAAGTGTAACACAGTATAACAAAAACATCACATAGAGTATATCATATTTATGTGTCAAACTTTTCACATTGTGAAAAAACTATCCAACAGTACATAGTCCAGAAATGTAATGTATCATTTGAAATGTAAATGGTGTCTACATTTGCCAGTGTTTGCTGGATTCTTTATTGAGCATTCATATATATATATATATATATATATATATATATATAGGTTCACTATGAAAGACCGAAAACCCACAAGACCGATGCCCATAATCCAGAGACCAAATACTCGAAAGACGAGAAGACCGACAGACCACAAGCGCGAAATTCAAAATCGCGAACGATCAACACACATACAGTACACACATACACATTCACACAGTGTCCCCCCAAACCCAAACAAATAATACACTATAGTTAAGCAGGGGGGCAAGCCCCTCTGCACCCCCATGTGGGGGGCTGCACCAGCCATACCCCCCTACTTTAATGTTGTAACTCTGAGATCACACAACCACACACACAAGGCAAACTCACACCCACACATTACAGTCCCACTCACACACACACCACAGACACAACACACACTAACACACACTAAAGCACCTCACAAACACACTTACACACAGATACTTACCTGAACTGCAACACCAGAAGTGCTAACTCAATATCCCTTAACATCGGGATTTTGAATTTCGCTCTTCTGGTCTTTCGGTAATGTGGGGTATCGGGCTTCTGGTCTCGGTAATTTGGGCATCGGGATTCTGAGCGCTTGGTATTTCATAGGGGACCCATATATATACATATATATATATATATATATATATATATATATATATATATATATATATATAGATAGATAGATAGATATATAGATATACATATATATAGATATATACATACATACATATATATATATATATATATATATATATATATATATATATATATATATAGTTTACTATCAGAATGTGGAATGGCACTTACATGAAACTGTGTGTGTTTTTCAGTTTCCATAATGCCGATCTGGAAATATTCAAATCCTTATTATCAAATGATAGCGTACATTAGCTAATATGAGATTGATGCTCTGATTGAAGATCGCACTACAGTGGGGATTGATAAATTTACTATTTTCCTCACTGTAGTGCGATTTGGATTTGGAATATATAATATGCAGAGGGTGTGGGGAGTGCAGGGAGCTTTTCCTCATGCACAGCCATAAAAACATGTGTTTATACTTATGGCAGCTTCACCACAACAGCCTGAGGGTTTGACGTCACATCCTCATATTTCAAATAATTTTGAATGCAGACCTTGAGGTGATGATTGTCAACATTCTTTTAAAGCAACATTACCAAATTTGACAAGAATATTGATAAAATGATTAGAATTTGTTTTTAATTTTAACATTTTAATAGTAAATTTATATATACCATCAAAATTTCTAAGGCAAACATGTTTTAAGCAAAAGACTGAAATACAATGTTGAAAACAAAAACAACATCTTGCCTAAATGTCAAAAACACTATGATCAACATTCGATATACCAGACTTCCAGTTTTGAAAGTACATATGTCCTTTTATGTTTTAGCAGGGAGAAAGCCCCCCTGCAGTGAGGAAAAAAGTTAATTCCTCGATCTTCACTGTACTGGAATCTCCATTCACAATGCCAAACTCATACAAATGAATCAAGCTTTACTTTTGCTAGTATGATTTTGTATTATTTCAGTTTGGCATTGTGAAACTTTGAAAACATACTTATGGCCACACACTGTTTGAGAAAGAGCCTTTGAATTTTTTTTCTTCTACAAATTAATTTTTATTGATTTTTATAGACAAAAATAAGAAAATTTATTTCAAATGACTATTTCTTAGATATCTTAGAAGAACAAAATACATTAACATAAACTATATACAGTATCCAAAATGGGTACAAAGTCCACAACAAGGTTACATTTTATCTAACAATTTTTGAGTTTTAGCCATACAATTTGTTTATGAACCAAATTTAAAGAAAACATTGAAGCTGTTTGTAATTCCCTATTACATATGATCTTTGATAAGGAAATGGAATCCTTAAAAGAGAGGTTATTTTTACATTTCCAATTTCTAGTGATGATTTTTCTTGCTATTGCAAGGAGACTCCAAAGGAGAGGTATTTGGTTTAACGGGATATACCTTGGGATCGGTGCATTAAACAATAGCAAAGAATTTGAGACCTCACATCTGTCTGACCACAAGGCTTTAATGAAGTTTCTAAAATCAGACCAAAATGATGTTACTGTTCTGCATTCTAGAAACATATGAGCCCAGTCAGCTTCTTATAACGCTTAACATTTCAAACATTTTATAGATTATTTTTCGGAAATTATGAAAGCCTTTTGAGGTGTGATAAAGCTTCTGTGAATAAATGTCCATGTGAAAAATTTCCAATAAGTAGATGAGGATGTATTATTCACTGATTTAAGAATTAGTGTTTTTTTTTTCTTTTTCTAAAAGTTGTGTGTTGTTGATTTTGATCATATAATTCCATAAACAGTCTTCTGAGATTCTTATATCTGATCTAAGGATGTTATAAAATGTTGACAATGAAATACCATTGTTATTGCAGAAATTACTGAGCTCAAAAAGAAAAGATAATGTTTTGGGAAGATCAATTGTGCCAGAAAATTGAGATAATTTGGATTCTGCTAGTATAAATTCTCTAAAGGTTTGTATATTTAACCAATTATTTTGAAAAACATCAAATATGGCTAAAAGATAAGTGGTATCATGAATGTTTTTATTTCCTAAGAACTGGTGCCAATATATTAACCAATTTTCCTCCATTATTTTCATCTTCCTCATATTGAATGAATCAAAACATTTGTTAGTGAAAGCTATTGGAAATATTAGGAAAGATGTATTTTAATTACAAGATTCCTATTTACTATTTTTTAAAGTTTTTCAAAATAAAATTAATTATGGGACTAGTTTTTTTAATTTTTCTCCTTATTATAGAAGAAATGTTTAGCTATTAAGAAGAAAAGTTTGAGATTTTCAGAACATTCTAACATATTTATTGAAGTGTCTGTTTTGCTTAATAAGATTTCCTTATGTAGATTTTTCCAAGTTGATGTATATTTTGGACTTAGCCATAAGCTTATTATATTAAGAATGACAGAATCAGCATATAAGTCAAGATTGGGGAATGCTATTCCTTCTTCAGTCCAACTTTTATAGTGCCAGTTATAGTTAATTCTAGGTTTTAGGAGTGACCACAAGAATTTGATTAATAGAGAGTTCAAGTGTGTTAATTGTTTCTTGGAGGGGGAGTGCTAACAGTGCTTGAAAAAGGAATAGGATTTTGGGTAATAGAATAATTTTTATTAGAGATCATTTTTCTTCCATGGTAAAGTATAGCTTATTCCAATTGTTAATGTGTTCTATAATTTAATCTGACAAAATTTTATAATTTATTTTTATGAAATCTTTCCAGTTAGAACTAATATAGATCACAAGGTATTTCAATTTATTGTTTGTCAGTTAAAATTGCTATGATTAATTAAAACATTACTTATTTTTTTGTTTATTAGAATGGTTTCTGTTTTATTATGATTACATTTAAGGTTTGAGATCTCTTCAAAGAATTGTAGTGAGAAAGTAATGGGATCAATAGAAGAATCAATGTTACCAATTATTAATAGGATGTCATCTGCAAAAAGAAGGATTGTTGAGGTATAGCTTATATCAACATCTAAACCTCTTATATTAGTATTATTTCTTATAAAATTGGCAAAAGGCTCTATTGATAGTGCAAATAGTAAAGGAGACAGTGGGCAACCCTGTTTAGTACCCTTCATTATTTTAAGAGGGCCCAAAAGAAAACCACCAATTTTAATATAGGAAACAGAGTTTTCATATAATTTTTTTTAATAGGATGATGAAATCAGAGGGAAAGTTGAATGCTTCCAGCACCTGGAACAGATATGACCAGTTTATAGAATCAAATGCTTTATCTATGTCAAGACTAATAAGTGAGAGTTCTTTTTTTATTGTTTGCAAAATCTATTAAGAATAACAGTCTTGTGACATTATCTTGAACTTTCCTGTTTAGAATAAAGCCTGATTGATCATTGTTTATTAATCTTGGCATCATTTGGTTTAGTCTATTAGCTAAAATAGAAGAAAATATTTTATAATCTAAATTCAATAAAGAAATGGGACTATAGGAGGAAACACATTTAGGGTCTTTATCCTGTTTTAGAATGGGAGAGATTAGTGAATATTTCCATGAAGGGAAAAACTTCCCACTAGCTCTAAATTCTTTAAAGGCTTCCACTAGTAATTTCAAAACATTATCAGAAAAAATCTTGTACAGTTCTCCTATTATACAGTCAAGACCTGGAGCTTTGTTGTGTTTAAGGTTTTGTATTTTCTCTTTAAGCTCTGTTAATGAGATTGCTTTAAGTAGCTTATTGTTTTGTTCCTTAGAACGTTTTCTATTTATATTTTCTTTTAAAAATTCAACTCTAGTTGAGTTATTATTAGAGTCACCATCAGTTTTATTGACAGATTCATGGTAAGATCAAAAAACCTCCAGAATATCTTTTAAATCTGATAGTGGTTTTAATTTGTGTTTAGAAGAGTCTATTATCTCTGTTATATGTTTGTTCTTGGTCAACCTTTTCACTTTAACTGCTAGTCTATGTATGTTTTTGGGATTATGAGAATATGATTGTAACTTTAATCTTTCC
Source organism: Protopterus annectens (assembly GCF_019279795.1). Taxonomy (NCBI): domain Eukaryota; kingdom Metazoa; phylum Chordata; order Ceratodontiformes; family Protopteridae; genus Protopterus; species Protopterus annectens. The sequence continues at coordinate 231,259,922 of NC_056730.1, read as the reverse complement.
AAGTTAATTGCAACTTTGTGGTTAAGGATTTCCACATAAGCCACATTTAGTTGTTTTAATTCCATATTTAGGCTCATATCTCCAGGATTTATTTTTTTTTTAATGTATCAATTTTCAGTTGTATTTTGAGGAATTCTTTGTCCCATTCCTTTCTCTTGTGTAAGTACCGACTTTGTATTTTCCCATATAAACAAGCCTTTAAAGAATCCCGGATAAAAACTTTTGCTGTGGGATTGTTATTATTAGAGTCGAGGAATGAATTCTGTTCACTTAATAACCATTCTTTAAAGCCCTATCTTTGTGATGTAAGCGGGTAATCTTTGCCAGTGTATAAGTTCATTAGGTTTAATACTAATTTTAAATGATATCACATTGTGGTCAGACAATGGGCATGAAGTAATTATGACATTACAAGTTTTAGATAAATTATCTGATAAAAAAACTTTGTCAATGGTTGTCTGAGTACCATATCTATATGAAAAATGGGTGAAATTCAAAGATTTTGGTTCTTTAATCTCATATATGTCTCTTAGATTAGGTAAAGAGATAAAACATGCTAATTTTTGCAGAAGCTTGTATTGTAATGCTTTCACTCTTAGTGGTATCTTTAGCTGAAAAGATACAGTTAAAATCTTCTGCCGTGATGATATCTCCTTTGGATTTAGCAGAGATTGTTTCAGGGAATTTATTTGCTGTTTTAGCACTGATGCCAGGTATCCAATAAACATTTACTAATGTAAAATATGTCTTATTTAATTCCAGTACTACTTCACATAACATTCCATTTTGTCTGAGTGTATATCTATTACTTTAGGTATTGATAAAGATTTTCTCCACAATATCATTGTGCCTCGCCTTTTATACTGGTAATGGGATTCAGCAAGAATAGTGTAACCATTAAAAGATATTCTATCTAGATCTTTTTGTATTATATAAGTTTCTTGAAGAAAGACAATATCCACATTATTAGATGTTAAATATTTAGCTAAACTTCCTCTCTTGCTAGGGTTATTAAGACCATTCACATTCAGAGATATACAATTAAACAAAGACATTATGAGATCTGTATTTCAAGTCAATTAAAGCTATTTTGGACATAAACAGTACATAAAATATAAAAAAAAAAACATAAAACCAAACTATTTACAGAACTAACCATGGAACATCTAGTCCCTGGATTGATGAATAAATCATCAAAACCACCCACAACCATTCTTAGTGCTCAAGACTACTGTTCACTAGAGCAACTACCTAAAATGAAAAAGGAAAATCAAACAGTCAATAACCACTTAACTTTCCAGGGTAATAAGAAACTTCGTCAACGTTCTTATGAAAGGTTTGACAATGAGTGCAAACTTAGTAATCAATCTCTAGTGTAAACATAAGCATAATTTTAAACTCTTTAACATTAAGATATTAGTGGCACACGTATTAAAAGTAACAATGAAATAGGATTGTTATTAATAACTGATGTTAAGCACTCTACTGTAGAACAGACCATATTATGTGATTACTATAATGTTCAACTAATAGCAGGTATTTGTTATTACACCAGGTGTTTTCATACTTCCTTAAAAAGAGCAAGAAAAAGGAGGGATACTTATTTCAACCTTAGATACATTAATTCCTAGTCTATAATATTTAAATTTCACGTTATACCTCAAAACAGGACAACACTATAGAAACTTAAAGAGAAGTATTAAGCTCTAGATACATTTCCAGGCACTAATGATATACCAAAAGCAAAACACTTATAGAATCATATAAATATTTGGTAAAATAGCAATGGTTTAAATTGGGTAGGTGCATGACCTGAAGATTTATCCTAGTATATAGTTATTGAACTTTAGTTATCCTTTGTAATAGTAAGAAACTATTGTAATGACCTTACCCCTCATTTTACTGATTGGCATCTCTTTGCCATATAAAACAGATTGAAAACAAATGGATTTGCATAAGTGTATATTCTATAAATCCACTTTAGGATTATGTGATTATGTGATTATGTTTATGTGAATAAGTTCATTGATTAAGCAGCTGTAAATATTTTCCAGAAGCAAAGTACTAATTAAGACTATGGTATTGAACCATACATTTAAACAATAAACACAACAGAATAATAGAAATAAAGGTACATTTCTAAAATCTTTACATATAAGTTTGTTTAAACGGAGCTCTATCAGTATGTAAAAACATTGTAGTTTGCTTATCTTTCATTCGATGGGAAACCTCTAATACAGGCTTACCAGTAAATTCTCTGCTTATACTTTCTTTGACTTGTACTTGGCTTTCCAACACACTCTTTAAACAAATAACCTGGAATGCAATGAATGTAACTGTTCATTGAGTTTTGTCATTGTTCTTCCGTTCAGGTGTTCGTCTCTTTTGCTTTCTTAGAGAAGCAACGCAAGTTCAGAGGTTGTAGACCTTCCATTTGCACGCAGAGAACTACAGTGTAACTTCAATGGAAGCAGGATTCAACGAAGCATCTCGTAAAAGTGTTCCATTAACATTTTAAAGATTTTGGCAGTAAGATAATTACCATTAGTTGATTTTATGCAGCTTTTCTTGAAGTTTCACGAGACGCTCGTGAAGCGGGCAAAGAAGGGAGACAAAACATAAAGGATTTAAATATTTTCAATTCACTTGGGACATTTAAAGTCTAATAATCTATATTTAGAGTGCATTATGAGAAGTATCAGCAAACTGCAGTAACATATAACAGTCGCAACATAACTATCAGAGTCCCAACAATTTTTAGACTGAAAGTGATATATTTTTACATTTAAAAAGTCAATAACTTTCACAGAACAAGTTTATTCTGTAAATATAACAGATCACTATTCCTTCCCTGTAAGCAAAAGTCCACTCTAGCAGCTCTGAAAGGAATCAATTCAAAATCAAGCCTTCCATATATAATAATATAACATCAAAGTAGAAGCATTTTAGGTGAATTAATCATGTTTTAGATTCCTTCTGAAATAAATTTAGAAATGCTCTTAAAAGACATATAATAGGGGAATATTAAACTAAGTATATATAAAAAAAAAAAACAACTTGCGGATGAAATTTTTATGACAACTAAAAATGACACGTATTTAAATGCCCAGTTAATCATCAAACATATATGTAGGTAACTGTCACATAATCCGAAAACGTTATTTGAGGTGTGGGCATTTTTATTGTTTTAATTTAACTGTTAATTAATAGGAACAAATAAATCTGTGTATATTTCAAAACCCCATCAGAACCCTTAGTAATATATTGTATTATATTGTGTATGTATTATACCAGTGCTAAAGTTTGTGATTTTATATTTATTTGTAGTTATGTTTTAAGAAAGAAAAAATGTTATAACAATCTTACTTAGAGTGATTTCTCCTTTCCAAATGCAGTTACTTTGTTATGAAAAGAGAAGTCCAATGTTTGGAAAAGTTAATAGAGTGAAACAATGAGGTTATTTGCCTTTAAGCTTCTTACTTGTTTTGTCAGTTGGAAACGCTTTACCATTGGTTGCCTACCTTTTCAGACTAGGTAGGGAGATATCCATTTACTCAACATTTTCTATTAATTTATTCTTTTTCATAAAGTCTGTGGCTTGTTCAAGATTATTGAATATTTTTATATCATTGGAAAGGTGAATCTTAATTCTGTCTGGGAATATAATATACACTTTAATTTCAGCTTTTTTCAGGATTTTAATGAAGGTAATGCAAGCTTTTCTTTTGGTTATTATTGAAGATGTGTAGTCATTATCAAACCTTATGTTTCTTTGATTTATTTGTATAGGGTTACCTGACCAGGCTGTTCTCAGGATTAAGTCTTTATCTTGAGTTAATAAAAATTTAACAATAATAGATCTTGCCATGTTGGGATTTTTGATAAAGAAATGTTTGAGAGAGACATATGAGCTCTCTCTATCCCAAAGGAGAGAGCTTCAGGCAGATTTAGTACCTTCGGTAACCAGTCATTTAAGAATTGAATCATGTTGTTTCCTTCCATTTTTTTTTGGGTATATCATATATTCTTATATTGTTTCTTAGTGATCTTGACTCTAGATCTTCCATCTTGTCTAATAATTGGGTGATTTGTTTCAGTAAGAAGTCTATTTGGTTGTCATTTTCAAATTGCCTTCCATCTAATTCATTTATAGATTCTTCAGTAGCAGCTATCTGACCTGTAAGTTTTGTGATAATCTCTTTCAAGTCTTCTATTTGTTTTTTACTTTCTTTCTTCATGTTTTCCATTATTTTCTCCAAATTATCCATTTTCAAAGAAAGATCTTGAATACTGGAGATTATTGTTTGTAATTCTTTTTTCATGAATGCATCCTGGTAAGAAGCTTTTGAATGGCTCATCTCTGGAATAGTCTGTCAGAGACAAATATAGAACTTCTGACAGGAAAAAACTCACTTCAGATTTACTAAAACTGATCCACACTGTCAAGATGAATAATTGAGAGCAGTATCCAAAGTTTTTAAAATGTTACTAAGGGAAAATCCTGTCAGAATAAGTCTTTTTAGGCAGAGCATCTAAAAAGTGTAGTTATCTCCTTGACATTTTGGCCACACACCCCCAGCCTTTGAAATTTTGATGGTATATCATATATTATATATATATATATATATATATATATATATATATATATATATATATATATATGTATATATATATATATATATATATATATATATATATATATATATATATAGATCACCTACACAAGAACACCAACGCAAAACACCAATACCCACATAGCCGACACCACATGGTCGACAATCGAAACATCGACAATGGAACTACTGCACAATAAAAGGGGAAAAAATGTCCTTTTTTGTGCTAGCAGGTGGGCTGCACCCCCCCCACACCCCCTGTAACTTTAATATACCAACTCTGAGATTGCACTACAGTGCAGGAATGGAAATCTTTCCATTCCGCACTACAGAGACATACCGATTCCCCACTGTGCCCCCAGACCCCTTGCTAACTATATATTCCAACTCTGAGATCGCATTACAGTGAGGGAAGGGATGAATTTCCCTAACCACACTGTATCACGATCTCTGTACAATTCTTCAAATGTTTATATTAGCGAATGCACAATGCATTTGCTAATATAAACTTCCGAACATTGAGATGTTCACCCAGATGAAGTTTCAAACATCTGTAGTTTGAAGTTTTCATATGGGTACATCACAACGTTGACATTTTAATAGTAAACCATATATATGTGTGTGTGTATATATATATATATATATATATATATATATATATATATATATATATATATATATATATATATATATATATATATATATATATATATATATATATATATATATATATATATAGATTCACTTTATAATCTCGAAATACTGAAATCTTGAATTTCAGTATCCCAAGACTATAAAGGCGAACATTCCCAACATCAAAGCCCCAAAAGCGAGAAATTCAAAATCGCAACTTTTAAATATACCCTCCACCACATAAACAAACATATATACACCTTCCTCCCCACACTACAGCAAACCAACAAAATACACACAAATACAACAATGTAAATACAAAAACCTACCCTACATATAAACAGGGGGGCAAGCCCCCCTGCACCCCCACACCCCCGCTACTTATATATACTAACACCAAGGTCATACTAAAAAGATAGACACTAAACCCCCCACTACATACTCTATATTCCTCTTGCACAAACACACATTAGATACATATAAACACAAACACTCTCAGCACTTACACACTCACACTCTTACCTACCTACCCTAACCTACACCTATAACTTCACAACACACTCACATACACTCAACTCCCTGCCCAAAACCCTTAAAAAACAGCACTTACCTGAATCTCCAGATATATCAACACAACGGCATGCAAACCATGTCCCACAGCACACTGAGCCTTAAAAACACAGCAAACCCCACAATAGCATGCCACCACAACCGCAGAATCGACACTTTGAATTTGATCAAGTGCAGTTTTGCTCAACTGCACTTTCGGCACTTTCGGCTCAAGATACTTAAATTCAAGATTTGAGTATTTCGAGATAATAAAGTGCATATATATATATATATATATATATATATATATATATATATATATATATATATATATACACTGATCAGCACACATGGCTAAAGTCTTACTGCCATGTTTGTCAACTAAAGTGGACATTGAAGAAATACATGCATTCAATTCTAGACCATTTCTATAATTCTGTTATTCAAATTTGGTTGTCTATCACACAGGTTGGTGAATGCAGTATCTGAGTTGGGTACCGATTCCTTGACATTTTCCTGAGATGTTTGCAAAGACAGGCCAAATAACGGTGATGGTAGTGCTCCATTTAGAGCACGTAGATGGTGTCAGGAAAGTCCAAGGTTTTTGCAGTACTCATTGTTAAATTTCTCAGCTGAAGGCTTGGTGTCAAGCAGCACCGCTAATTATACTTATGTAATGATAACTACTGCTTGTCCAGGTCCCCTTCAAGAAACACATTACACCGCATGACATTTGACGACCTTTATTAAATTTCCATAAACATAAATGTTAATCAATATTCATTTCAAACAAACATGATACAGGCAAAATAACATCCATGTAAAATTATCTTAGGATAGGACTACATAAACCTGCTCATTCAGATCAGTAAGCAGCATCCATACCTCCACTCATTTACTTATGAAGCAGCGTACCCGTTCACTTTCATTACCATTTATTGCATTATACCATCAATCCAATAAGCATCTTCACCCGCTTGCTTATATACTTATCAAGCAGCGTAACTGGTCACTTTCATTACCATTTTTTGCATTATACCATCAACCAACCTCCGCTTACTTATGTACTTGTCAAGCAGTGTAACCGCTCACTTTCCTTTCCAAACTTACTTAAATAGCCATCCAGCACCAGAGAGGAACAGAAGAGTGCAAGCCTGCTCCTCTTCTCCACCCACCAGCCTGCCCAGGCTGTTCCCCCTATCTGCGGCACACTTCCAACAAACTAAAAAACCTTACGGCATCTGTCCAAACATCATTCAGTGCACCCCGTCCCCATTAACCAAGGTGGGTAGAGTTAACTCCTAAAACCCTATCACATAACAAAACAAACAGTTACCAAAACTGAAAACAAAACACTGACCCTTCACTTATGCTAAGATAACCTAGCATTGCACTACACATGAGCTAAATAATCCTCACTTCATAACCAATGGCAGCTCTGCAATGACGTCAAGGGCATTATAAAACCATGCAGAGTCAACTACATGCCATCATGCCACATTGCAACCTCATTTACCACCCAATCCAGTAATAACCAAATGAGCTCTCCTTAATGCCAGAGCAATAACAATTCTAATGACTCTCCCATCACTACCAACCAAAATAGTATCATTAAACTCCCATTGTCTAGCAATCCCACCATCACACTAACTATCTCTTACAAGCAATAAAACAGCTTAACAGTCATCATGGCATTCTAGCTACTCAACAAAACAAGCTATACTATTTCATTATTAAACCCAATTGTGTACCATCATACCAATGAGATCTCTTTAACGTAGGTGCAATAGCAATCCAGACATTAAACCAACTAGCCCTTATAACATGAAATGATTAAACAACCATCATGGCATTGTTAGCAGCCCAACCTCCATCAGCCCTGTAAGTTCCATATTGACAACTGGAAACAAACCATAATCCCCCAACCACCCCAATGAACCTCCTACACCAGCTAACACAAACACCAAAAGTAAAATAAATACTCCACGTCCCCTCAATTATCCTCCCTCACACAAGTCACTTTCTCAACCCTCCAGCTTATAAACCTCATCACATACATAGCCAAAGTGATGAAAAGGCCAAATGACTGAAAGTAAACCCTTATTCCCTCCCTGATGTTAACCCAATGCCCCCTAAAACCAGACCAGGGCAATCGCCAACTAACCTTAACAGCAGCCCTATCATAGATCACAAACCTTCCTTTCATCCCTCCAACTATCCAATACGAGAGTAGCACCTAAGAACCATCCTTGCCCTTGCTGGCCCTCACCTTTTCAAATGACTAACCACAGCCATAACAAATGCCACAAATACTCCCCCAACCCCACACCTATAAACATATAATCAAAATACAAATCCCTATCACCCACCCTATCCCTCTGCCACAAGGGCTTATCAAAAAAATTAAGCCTCAAGCAACAAAAATGATAAACTACATCAACTATTAACCCTACCAAAGTAACCCACTCAAACTGGCCAAATTAAATATGTCCTACATCTGCAAGAAATTACCACTGCCCCAACTGTAATGTTCCTTAATGACCACTGAATAAAATTACCTACTACCGTATAGCCTCTCCAGCAGTCAAAACATCTACAAAACAAAAACCATTACCTTTCAAGTCCATTTCCATCAGGGCATTGACTGTTACTCACTCAACACTCCATCTGCGACCTCAATGTGTCCACCCAAGTAATCAGGACTTCCATTTAAACATGCATCCAAATTTAACCATGCAGCAAAACCATTCTCACTATGATGACCATCTAATGTATGTGATCTATATGTCTTCATGTACAAATATATCTAATATTAAGTGACTATCAACTTAGCAGCATGGAAGGAAAACCCAGGAGTACCCGGTGAAACCCACATAAATGCAAGGAGGCCACGCAAAGCCCACACAACTGGCCCCCGGCCAAGAATCGAACTGGATAACCTCTAGCTGTGAAATGATACAGATCGCTGCACCACCTGCATCCCATGATGTTTAAACAAGAGAGCTTTTAATTCTACCATGGATTGTACATTATCCTGTATCACAAATCAAACGAGATCGTCAAACATTAATACTTATTCTAGAGTAAAGAAAAAGTTGTTTATGCTTCATCATCCTGGATAGTCACACGTTTTTTCTTCTTCCAGATCACTGTGCTTGCCTTTCCACCCATCCATTTCTGATTACTCACCCAATTACTCTGCCGCTTAATTGACACCAAAGCATGCTCATCTGCAAACTCACTGAATCTCACCACTGAAACCCATCACACCATCATCTACAAAGAAAAGGACAAAATTAAACCCTCTAATAGTAACGAAAAGGCTCTGCCTTATACCCACCTATTCCAAACTACAGCCACAGTGTTCCAAGACCCCATCTGCAAGAAAGAAAAAGACTTGTAAAATATCCAAAATACATAACAAATTCCAAGACATCTTCAAGGACAACCTATCCTTCCAACCCAGGACGGAATGTACCACTGACACTCCCATCTATGACAAAGCAGCCATAACTGAAGCAATGCTTCCTATGACCGTATAAAATACCCAAGGTAAATTTAACTACCAGTGGAATATATTAAAAGTAAACCTCACACCTGAAGGGACCTATCCCTATCCACAACCCAGGTAACTTTGCAATTCCAGACCACCGAAGCTGTTGAGCATGCTACACTTAAAGAAATCCCAATCCCTCAGAGCCACATGCTCCAGGTATCTAAATCTTGTCATCAACATGAACAAAACATGTTGGAGGGATAGGTTCCTGACCCAGAGACTCCCCAGACTCTGGAATAGATTGCCCTCTTCAAAGGAACCTTGATGATTGGATGAGAGATAGAAAATTCACCCCGGGGATCATGTCAGTTGCCCTGCTAGACAGGGGCCCAGGGAAGAAAATACTAAGAAAGGAAAAGTGCTTTGTCCAACGGCCTCCTAAAACCTTATCCACAATGGAACCTCCCTTTCCACCAAACATACCAAGCACTACTCTTATGGCTTATAAATTGCCAACACAACAGGATTTGCTTTAACATACCCCCTCTGAAAGATTCAAAGTCTGAAACTCAAATGTACTTCACTGCCCAGTGTCTAGCTCTCAGCCTTCCATTTCCAAACTGAGGAACACTAGCATTTGAATGGTGGAACAAATAGGAAAAATGAGTAACACATACCAATGGCTTACTAACAACTCCAGCTAGGAAGGTCATTGGATGGTTAAAATTTGCTGGTTTTATGTCTGACAAGGATCTCTTAATGAATTAATACAAGCCACAGCAATCCCAAAGGTTTCTCATTCGTACCGTTGCTCCTGCCCATCACTCTGGCAACTTACGGATCCACCCCTGCATTGCTGCAGCCTTCAAAGCAATCAAACTCACCTTGGGGAAACATTCCATCCCCACATACTGCCATGCCACCACTAACAACCACAAAACACAGCCTTCTAAACAGACAAGTACAATTAAAACATTTTCTTCAGCTGAGTAATAACTATCTGCAAAAAAGGAGAGGAAATACTTTAGCCAAAATGTTTAAAATGACACTGATACCACCTTGTTTTATTAATGTTTAAATTAATTTTAGAGGAGCCATTCATCTACAATAGCATATATCTATCACTCTCATAAAACAAGAACCCATCTATTAAACAAAATTAGTCTTGATATTAAAATCATTCCAGCATAACCAAAAGATTACATTTCAGTATATGCAGATGTTATTCAATTATTAGAGTAAATTAAGTTTTTATATAATATTCCAGCTATAGATCCAGTACACTATCACTTGAATGGTGGTTTATGTTATAATTGTCATTAGGAACTGCATGGCTGGCAATTAGTGTAAATTAACATTCCTGTTTTATTCTCAGATGACCAATTAATTCACACTGGAAATGTGCAGAAATTAAGTGAACCGGAGTGACATTTAAAACTTGCCCGATTTACGGCTTTTTTCCCTCACCCATTTTTGTCTTTCACCCTGCTTCTTAAAAACAGAATTTGAGAGCAATGGTCATACAGGGCCCAACATAATTCCAAACTTCCGATTATCCATCATACTGGCCTTTAATACCATATTACAGGATCAGAACGAGGATCACTTTTTTTAGAATCTTAGGTCTTCACACTATACAGTCACTATTTAGCTATCATTTGGATATATTTACTTTTAATATATAAACTTTTAAACTAGTGCAACTGTAATAAAGAAAGCAAAACCAACTTTATGGGAAAAGTCTCAATGTCACACCTAAATCATAACAAATGATAGGTGCATTTGCTTTTATATGAACTGCCTCCACCGTCGGATTTTCTGGCCTATGAAGACAACACATTTTTGTACTGTTATAATTTTGACACTTCGACAGCCAGATGGTTAACTTACTCTTCTTAGCTTTAACCAATCCTATAACATATGAATTCGGACAGTGAAAAAACAAAAGGTGGTAGTCTATGTATCGTTAAAACATTTCAACTATGGCGCTGTTAAATTGAAGAGCACTTCAAATATTGTGGGTTGGCAAAATGGAGCCAGGAGCTAGAGGGAATCACTGTGACTTTCCCAAAACCACAAGCAGCTTACTTGACGCCATGAGGTTTGCTACTCAGATGTCTGTCAAACTCCAATGTCTGTCATTATTTTCCACTTCAGACCTAAAAGATTTGCCAGTAATTGCTAGCAACCCATTTTATGGAAAACAGACCATAAAACATGAGACTAGTCAAACTCCATCAACACCAAGACTCCCACCTCAGCCAAAACAACAAAAGCAGAGAATGCTTGACTAACAGCCATAACAAACTGGCCACGCCTCAAAAACAACACTACCCTCCTCCCACAAACTATGTGTATATCACATACACAGTTAAATGAAAGTACTCAAAAGCAGTACTGCTTACCTTTATCATTACCAACATCATGCACCGATTCCCAGATCACACAGCAGGAAGGGAAGAGGCAAAACCCAAAGCAGTGTAGTCACATGCCAGCAACCACTGGAAAGAACAATGCCCCACAGCTCACGAAAACTCATGGGCAACCCCAAAGCAATGCCATCAATGAGCCAACCGAGGGAAAAGAAAAAAACCTCGTCATAAAACAACCAGAGTAAAGTCTGGACAGAAACCTGAACACTGCAAAAACCCAATCATCCACTTGGTTTCAAGTCCCCGGCCATTCTACTTCCCAAATGTCTTCACTGAAGTTTACCGAATCAGCTCCCCCTCTATATTGTATCACCAAACTGCGTATAGCAAAGACCGACTACAAAGCACCAGCCAAAACTTTCCTTTCCAGGCTACACTCTGACTCAGAACTCTTGCCACATGAAACCACCCACAGTTATGAGCTGAAAACAGCAAATAAACACCACAACCAACAGGTGATGAAATCTCACTGGCAATGCAAAGCTTTTTACCATTAGATATATTTTATTTTTAATAATTACCCCCAGAGAAGCCCCCAAGTAGACAGAGCATGCCGGCTGCCCCCACTAACACCAGCCCCTCAAGCCCATGAAAGCAATCAGTGCATGGGAAGAAGGGATGGCCATGATGAGCACCAACAGGATCGCCGATGGGAAACACAGCTCACACAGTCCATCTGTACAACTTTACAATGTAAAATATAACATTTCATATGAGACCATGGAACCTCCCAGGGACTTTGCACATGCAACATCCCAGCACCAAAAACCCTGCAACACTACAGTCACTAGTCTCCTAATCTCAGTCAATACAGCATTTGCCAAACCGCAATCAGCAATTACTTTTTTTTTTTTTGCACAAAAACCCTGACCTTCCATGGAGTCAAGCTCAACGAACTGTTCCCCCAAGAACCTCCGAGGACGTCAGGACAACGAGAGCTGCACAGCAACTGCACCACCTCCAATACACTCACAGAATGATAACTGAATGCAAAGGAAACCAACAAGCAACAACACGCAGAATTCCCACACTCTGTACCAACCACTCGAGAACCCACCAACCCACCGAAAACTTCCCCAGCCAAAGGAAACAAGAAAGAAACATCCTCACAACCAACAACAAGAAACTCAAACTCCCAGGGCCCCAAAAAAGGCAACCATTAAGCAAATTGAGGGACAGCAATGGGCCACTAAAAACCTCACAATCACCCCCATATGACTGGAAGAGGCAGCTGCAAAGACAACAGCCATCTCTCTACATGGAAAGTGCACCCATACGACACATCACCTTCATACATATGACCATACCCTATATCCTAGGTACTCACTTCCTCATGCTCACCACTAAACCAAAGCCTACCTGACCAAAGAACACACCAGTTGTCAGGACATGAACCTGCAGTATAGCAAGTTCACAGCAGAATGTGACTCCTATTCCAATTACACTTGCCTAACATACTTTAAGCCCCTCCCTACCCCTACCTCACTTCCTCCCAAACCTCATCCATTCCTATTTATCCTATCCTCCCAAGTCCTACTACTCTAACTAACCCCCACCTCGAAGATGTCCCTGGACAAAATGGTCTATTTCAAACCTCATTTCCCATCCTGAGGCAAAAATTGATGATTTCATGCCTTCAACTGCATTCAAATGCTGCTCCTTGTGCTATCATGCTTAGCCCCGCTGCATGACAGAGAGCAATATTGATAGCAGAATGAGGAGACAGTCATTATTACACATAGAACAGACTCAGGAGTTTAATGCACTTCTGATGGGATATTTAAATTATTAGTACTGTTGTGAAGTCTAATCCACACATATTCCCTTCCTTCATACACTTCTAATGTTGCCTTAAAATGTATGCATTTTGCTAGCTGAAATTTGAGTTTTATTGTTGTGTGTTCAGAAAATGCACAGGTCTAGCAAATGTTGAGTAAAACTGACGTGTTTGAATCCAGTACCATGTATAACATTTATAACAGTTGTCTTTATTATAACATTTTTCCATGTGAAGATGTGGATAGATATGTTAGTCTCCCACCACCGTACTGTTTATTCCTTAAATACTCTGCCAGCATCTTACTCTCTGTTTGCTCCCTATTTTCAAAACTGTCCTGAAAACCCCATGTCACAGTGTTAGTCATGTAAAAATTAGATTCACACAACACATAAAGACAGAAATGGCTTAGCAACAGAAATCTCTATTTCTGTGTTGTGACACCCGTGCCCTGGCCCAGCAATCAAGGAGCCTCACTCCTCACCACTAACACCAGGGAGGTCATCTCATAGAAGAGGAAAGGATAACTGATACACACAGTAAAGTACAATTTCCCTTAAGTGCACATAGAGATCACAGTCAGTCTGGGGCTGGTTGCTCCCTTGCTCACCAGGTCCCTAATAAGACTCCCCACTGGCACATCTATCTATAAGGTCCAGGTCTCAGCCTAGCTGGGCAAGCTAAAAACCTCCAGTACCCTCTCTGTCCAACCAGTGCTTCATGTCCCTGCCCAAGTAGCTGACACAGCACACACATACTTTGAGAAGAGGTTATACAACCACACAGACCCACCTGGGAAAAGGCTGGTACAGGTTCTCCAGCTGTGCCCCTATTACCCAGACCATGTGGTAGTAATTTCTGCCACCACCCAATTAATATTATCAGCTACTAAAAGGCCCCTAAAAGGGTGTCCAATTATTACCGTGCAATATTATTATCCAACTGGTAATGTGACTATACAGTCAAAAGGCTCATTAGAGAGTGGCCTATTACAATAACCTCTATAAATATGCAATGTACTCTAGAGCTTATCTCTACACAAACTAGCCACAGGAAAAGATTTTTTAAATATTTAATAATAAATAATTAAAACACAAGACAATACTACTACATCACAGAGATATCTATGAGTTCAGAGATCACACAGAAACTTAAAATAATACAGTAGGACAGGTCTGATGTCAAAGAAAAACACTTAATCTAACTTTCTAATCTTTAGCTAATCTTAAGAGAAAACACAGTGTTATAATTTTACTTACATACATAAAGCATAAGCAGTGCTGGGTTAGATGCCCAAGATCAAAATGCTTTTCAGTCTCTCAATCAAAAATAGTTTTAAAACACTAACCAACACCTCTCTAAGGCCCTCCAAAATTACATCATTTTTGACACTTAGTCTGGAGTTCCCAGACCACAAACTGCATTATTTAGCAAGCTAACACCTGCTCAGGAGACTACAACAATAAAAGGCATTTCACATATACACTCTAGTTGAAACCGACTTGTAAACATCAAAGAGATTCATAAGATCTTTTCACCTTCAAAAGACACATTTGAAATGCTTGGCTTGGTTTTCCATACAGCAGATGGCAATGTTGCAACAATCTTGAAGTTCAAATTTTACAGTGTTTTCTTTCATTTAAAAACACAAGCCTGTATTTTACATTTATCTATATAATTGATAGAATTATGTATCAAATTCTATTTGATTAGGCTGGCAGCCTTCACCCATCTTCCTCCAATCTTCACATCTCTTCCCCCCTCCCGGGGAAATCAAGCAAGTCTTTCAAGTGCCCCTTGAGAAACATTGCTTGAGAGTGTCAGGTCTAGCTGGGTGTACTTCACCCCATTCCCTGTCTTGAGAGCCCATCTGCATTGGTATTGCTACTCCCACTGTGGTGCTGCACTGACATATCATATGCTTGCAACCCCAGGCTCCATCTTAGCAACTTGGCATTTTGCTGACTGGCTCTGTTTAACCATGTTAGGGGTTTGTGATCTGTCATCACAGTGAATTTTCTTCCATACAGATAAGGCTGAAGTTTTTGTAGTGCCCACACTATGGCTAGACATTCCTTTTCTACCACTGCATAGCAATCCTCCCTGCGATGGAGCCTATGACTGACATAAATCCCTGGGTGTTCTTCTCCCTCTGAAGAAATCTGGCTAAGTACAGCCCCCACCACATAGTCTGAAGCATCCACCTGCACAACAAATTCTTTGCTATAGTCTAGACTGGCTAACACAGGGGGTCCTCCCAAAGCCTCCTTAAGCTTCTGAAATGCCTGCTCACATGCTGTGGTCCACACTACCTTATCTGGCCTGTTCTTCCTTGTCAGGTATGTGAGGGGAGCAGCTATGGTACTATAATTGGGAACAGACTTTCTGTAGTACCCTGCTGTTTCTAAGAATGCCCTCACCTGCTTTTTAGTAACAGGTGCAGGTCATGTCTGAATGGCTTCCACTTTGGCAAGTTCTGGCCTTATCTTACCACTCCCCACTCTATGTCCTAGGTAGGAGACCTCTGCCATACCCACCTAACATTTGCTCAGCTTAATGGTCAACCCTGCCCTCTGTAGTCTGCCCAGCACCTCCCTGACATGCTGAAGGTGCTCTTGCCAGGAATGGCTGGAGATAGCAATATCATCCATGTAAGCAAGGGAAAACCCTCCTGCTCCTGCTAAGATATGATCTACCAGCCTCTGGAAAGTCGTTGAGGAATTCTTCATCCCAAAAGGCATCTTTGTGAAATCATACAAGCCAAAAGGATTCACAAAGGCTGACTTTTCTCTAGCACTGGGAGTCAAAGACACCTGCCAGTAACCCTTGGTAAGATCAGTGGTTGTAAGATACTTAGCCCCACCCAGCTGCTCTAGGGCCTCATCTGTCCTAGGCATTGGGTAAGCATCTGACTCTGTGTGACTATTTAATTTCCTGTAATCCACACAGAACATGTTGCTGCCATCCTTCTTTGGCACCAACACCACTGGTGAGGCCCAGGGACTGTTGGACACTTGAATCACACCTAGTTCCAAAATCTCCTATACCTCCTCCCTCAGAGTCTGTTTGACTTTCTCAGGTACCCTATAAGGGGCTTGCCTGATAGGCCTTTGGGGTCCTGTATCCACCTGGCACGCCACCAGGTGGGTGCTCCCTGGTTTCCTGGTGAACATGCCCCTAAACTCCTGCAACACTGCTTGGATTACTCGAACCTGGGTAGGAGATAGCTGCTAGAACATTGCTACCCCTTCCACCGAGGTGTCAGCCCGAGCCTCATTGAGGAGATCAGTCACAAGATTTCTCTCAGACTCCTCCTGCAATCCACTGCAAATGCTCAGTACAAGGGCCTCCCTATCATGGTAACATTTCATCATGTTAACATGGTACAATTTGTGCCCCTGCCTTCTGCCTAGCAGTTCCACCATGTAGTTAACATCACTTAACTTTCTTACCACCTTGTAGGGTCCCTCCCAAGCTCTTACCACCTTGTAGGGTCCCTCCCAAGCTGCTTGCAACTCGTTGTGTCTGATAGGAATGAGAACCATCACCTGCTGCCCTACTGCATACTCTCTAGCTCGAGGATTCCTGTCATACCACACCTTTTTCTGTTGTTGGGATTCTGCCAGGTTTTCCTGGGCCAGATCCATGAGTTCCCTGAGCCTTGTCCTGAGGTTTAGGACATATGCCACAAAAGACTTCTTGTGAAACTCACACTCACCTTCCCACTCATCTCGAATTAAATCTAGAGGTCCCCTCACCCTATACCTATACAGCAACTCAAAGGGTGAAAAACCTGTGGATTCCTGGGTAACCTCCCTTTAAGCAAACAACAGATGGGGTAAATATTTGTCCCACTCCCTCTTAAACTGATCTGCAAATGCCCATAGCATGGACTTGATTGTAGAGTTTAACCTCTTAACAAGACCATTAGTCTGGGGATGGTAGGGGGTAGTCTTCATGTGCTTCACCCCACAGGACTTCCACAGACAAGCTAGAAGGTCTGACATAAAATTGGCACCTCTGTCAGACAGTATTTCCTTTGGGAAACCTACCCTGCTGAAAATCTCTAGCAAAGCATTTGCCACCTTCTTTGCCTCAATGGAGGACAAAGCCACTGCCTCGGGGTATTGTGTAGCTTAATCTACAATCACTAGGATATACTTTTTCCCTGTGGAACTTGGGGTACTCAGAGGACCCACAATATCCACAGCTACCCTCTGAAATGGCTCCTCAATCACAGGCAAAGGCATCAAAGGAGCTTTCACCTTGTCTCCTGCCTTGCCTACCTTTTGGCACTGCTCACAGGTTCTGCAGTACCCTGTTATATCTCTGGAAATTCCAGGCCAATAGAAGTTTTGCATAATACGCCTCTTTGTATGTTTTATGCCCATATGACCTGCAAAGGGAATGCCATGAGCTATGGCTAGAAGCACCAGACAGTTAGCTCTAGGCAATACCAACTGCTGTACTCTCTCACCTTCTAGCCCTCCCTCAGGGGTCCACTCTCTGTACAGTATTCCTTTGTTCCAGTATACAGATTCCTCCTTTCCTTAAGAACCAGGTGCCTCCCTAGCTACCTGCCTCAGGCCTTGCAATGTAGGGTCTGAGAGCTGAGCCTGTCTCAGGTCTCTCCTTGTAACCCTTCCCAGCTCCCCTTCCACAGAAGTCTGGTATCCTCTGACAGCGGTGCCTCACTGTCAGCCTGGGTACTACTACTCACCTTTGTGCAGTGCTTGGCATTGGGTAGCAAAGCTAGCTGTTAGTTCTCCTTCTAAGTTAAAAAAAAAAACAACTTCCAAAAATAATTATGCATAAACTGATACTTTGCCTTCAGTCCTGCAAATGAGTTTGGCAGCAGTCTACTTCAGTGCATGATTATGACACACTGAAACTAATGTCAATGGCCTCTGTCAGTTGTGTATAATTTAATTGTTTAAGGCATTCCACATATGAGAAGTCCATTGCAATTCAATCTATTGACTTATTTAAATAAATGAGTATGTTAGCGACTCACCCTTCCAATTGTGTTCCATTGAACTGGTAGAATTACAAAAAGAGGCGCAATGTATATATTTTGCATATTGTTGTGTCTTTAGGCCTTTCCCGGTTAGGGGTCGCCACAGTGGAGCTCCGGTCCGCTAATGATTAGCAGTAGATTTTTACGTGCCGGGTTGCAAGCCCTGAAGCACAACTTTCAACGAAGGTATGCCCATTCACGCATGTCTCCACACAGAAGACACTCTAGCTGAGAATTGAACAGGACAACGTCTTAACTGTGAGGCGACAACGCTACCGCAGCACCACCACCGCAGTATTTTTGCATGTATGTCTTGTAATTACCTTGCACACTGTACACACATCACAGAGACCTGTTAATGAAGCACACATAATCAGTAGATGTACATGCAATGATCTGGAGATTAATAGTTAGGAATGCATGGATTGGGCTTCTCTGGTTGACATCTGTAACTATCATGCATCATATAACTTCTCAATATACCTTAATGTGACATATATCTATATAACTCCCTAACATAATAATTAATGTGAATTATGTGATGCATGACATACTGTTTCAGTGCGTTGTGAGTTGTGATCGATACATTGATGCTACACATTTGTCAAACAACATTGTCCATTCCCCCAAACATATGCCATGTGCTGTTTGACAACTGTTATAATACTTTCTCTGTGGGGTTAGTAGTAAACACTTTGTTCTATACAATAGGGTTTTAGATAGGCAAGCATTCAGATCAGGTGCTTAGTGTGGGTGTGTCTGTAAATAGTGACATAAAGGAGTAGCTTAGCCAACAGATTTGATGTGTACACACCCATTTACCATGAATGGGTGTGCCTTCTTTGAAGGTTGGTCATTGGGCTGGCACCTCGACACTGTAAAAATCCACTGCCAATCATTAGTGGACTGGAGTTCCACTGTGGCAACCCCTAACCAGGAAAAGCCAAAAGACATTAGTTTATTATACATGGGAGAATATTGTTGTATTTGCTTTTAGGTAAAACATCTGCACTACAGCACACTGCTCAGGCAGAACCTTCAAAAGCCTGCTGTCTGACATTAGTAATAACTGTTCTCTTGTGACATCAACAATTAATACAGTGTTCTGCAGAAGGTGGACTAAAATATGATGGTTTTCCAAATCCAGCAATGCCTGCCTACTGTGGTTGCGCAATAGTATACTGACAGGTAGGAATGGTTCAATAAACAAAAGTAATGTAGATAATTCACCCTAGTGTTAACACTTACATGGGAATTCATGACTATTCAAACACACTACTCAAGTTATCCTTTCAAGTATATGCTTTCTGACAACTCTGATATGAGTTCTTATGTAGCACCAGTTAACATCACCAGTTAACATCCAGTTCTATAAGATATATGCTTAGATAGGCATGTGTCTAGAAATGTCTATATATTGTTGATGTCTAAGAGTAGAGTTAGTGAAAGCACCAACTTACCCACAGATGTGATCTAAAAAACTCAAACTTTTGTGAAGTACAGAATTCTGATCAATCAAACACCTTTTTAGGGGAACCGTATCCATTCAAACGCACTTTTCAAGTCATCCCTTCAAGTATGTGTTTTCTGACAGCTCTGATATGGTTTCTTCTGTGGCTTCCCAATTAATACACAGACATGTAAGCATTTGAGTCTGGTGATGTGTAACTACTGAGTCTGTAAAAGCATACTAACTGCAGGACAGGCTTCTCCAAGACATCTGATGTGTACAATTTCACTTAATGTGAACATTTAGAACAGGAAAGAAGAAGACCAAGTTTTGTATTTTTTTAACGTTAGCCATTTATTCAATTCAAAAACAATGCACAAGTTATCCATTCAAGTGGGCATTGTGCGAGAACTGTCAAATGAATTCTTCTGTGGCTTTAATGCTTTATTTGCAGTTATAGAGAAATTGAATTTATAATGGCAGGTATTCAAATCCAGCAGTGTGAGAATACTGATAGGCAGGAATGGCTTAATCAATAAATGTGATCTGGGTAATTCAGCCTAGTGGTAACAGTTGCATGGCTACATGTTTTTGATCCCTCAAACATGCTTTTGGGTAAAACATATCCTTTCAGTCTCACTGATTAAGATATCCCTTTGACTGTATGTTTTGTGATAACTGTGCTATGGCTTCTTCTTTGATGGAGTGGTTAATACACAGTTCTATAGAATGTGGCCTTAGACAGACAGAGTTTGAAATTTATAAATGTGTATATAAATATTAACAAATGCTAATGTGTAACTCAAGAGATAGGATATGTTGCATTTTCCATAGGGGTAACATTACCACAGAGGATGTGTTCTCAGCTCTCCTTCCACAGGAAGTCTGGCATCCTCTGACAGCGGTGCCTCACTGTCAGCCTGGGTACTACTACTCGCCTTTGTGCAGTGCTTGGCATTGGGTAGCAAAGCTAGCTGCTAGTTCTCCTTCTAAGTTAAAAAAAACAACTTCCAAAAATAATTATGCATAGACTGATACTTTGCCTTCAGTCCTGCAAATGAGTTTGGCAGCAGTCTACTTCAGTACATGATTGTGACACACTGAAACTAATGTCAATGGCCTCTGTCAGTTGTGTATAATTTAATTGTTTAATGCATTCCACATATGAGAAGTCCATTGCAATTCAATCTATTGACTTATTTAAATAAATGAGTATGTCAGCGACTCACCCTTCCAATTGTGTTCCATTGAACTGGTAGAATTACAAAAAGAGGCGCAATGTATATATTTTGCATGTTGTTGTGTCTTTCGGCTTTTTCCGGTTAGGGGTCACCACAGTGGAACTCCGGTCCGCTAATGATTAGCAGTAGATTTTTACATGCTGAGTTGCCAGCCCTGAAGCACAACTTTCACCGAAGGTACGCCCATTCACGCATGTCTCCACACAGAAGACGCTCTAGCTGAGAATTGAACAGGACAACGTCTTAACTGTGAGGCGACAATGCTACCGCAGCGCCACCACCGCAGTATTTTTGCATGTATGTCTTGTAATTACCTTGCACACTGTACACACATCACAGAGACTTGTTAATGATGCACACATTATCAGTAGATGTACATGCCATGATATGGCGATTAATAGTTAGGAATGCATGGATTGGGCTTCACTGGTTGACATCTGTGGCTATCATGCATCATATAACTTCTCAATATACCTTAATGTGACATACATCTATATCATTCCCTAACATAACAATTAATGTGAATTATGTGATGTATGACATACTGCTTCAGTGCATTGTGAGTTGTGATCAACACATTGATGCTACACATTTGTCAAACAACATTGTCCATTCCCCCAAACATATGCCATGTGCTGTTTGACAACTGTTATAATACTTTATCTGTGGGGTTAGCAGTAAACACTTTGTTCTATACAATAGGGTTTTAGATAGGCAAGCATTCACATCAGGTGCTTAGTGTGAGTGTGTCTGAAAATAGTGACATAAAGGAGTAGCTTATCCAACAGATTTGATGTGTACACACCCATTTACCATGAATGGGCATGCCTTCTTTGAAGGTTGGTCATTGGGCTGGCACCTCGACACTGTAAAAATCCACTGCCAATCATTAGCGGACTGAAGTTCCACTGTGGCGACCCCTAACCAGGAAAAGCAAAAGACATTAGTTTATTATACATGGGAGAATATTGTTGTATTCGCTTTTAGGTAAAACATCTGCATTGCAGCACACTGCTCAGGCAGAACCTTCAAAAGCCTGCTGTCTGACACTAGTAATAACTGTTCTCTTGTGACATCAGCAATTAATAGGGTGGCTTTCCAAATCCAGCAATGCCTGCCTACTGTGGTTGCGCAATAGAATACTGACAGGCAGGAATGGTTCAATAAACAAAAGTAATGTAAATAATTCAACCTAGTGTTAACACTTACATGGGAATTCATGACTATTCAAACACACTACTCAAGTTATCCTTTCAAGTATGTGCTTTCTGACATCTCTGACATGAGTTCTTATGTAGCATCACCAGTTAACATCCAGTTCTATAAGATATATGCTTAGATAGGCATGTGTCTAAATCTAGAAATGTCTATATATTGTTGATGTCTAAGAGAAGGCTTTAATGCTTTATTTGCAGTTATAGAGAAATTGAATTTATAATGGCAGGTATTCAAATCCAGCAGTGTGAGAATACTGATAGGCAGGAATGGCTTAATCAATAAATGTGATCTGGGTAATTCAGCCTAGTGGTAACAGTTGCATGGCTACATGTTTTTGATCCCTCAAGTATGCTTTTGGTTAAAACATATCCCTTCAGTCTCACTGATCATGATATCCCTTTGACTGTATGTTTTGTGATAACTGTGTTATGGCTTCTTCTTTTATGGAGTGGTTAATGCACAGTTCTATAGAATGTGGCCTTAGACAGACAGAGTTTGAAATTCATAAATGTGTATATAAATATTAACAAATGCTAATGTGAAACTCAAGAGATAGGATATGTTGCATTTTCCATACTGGTAACATTGCCACAGAGGATGTGTTTTAATGTTTCATTAATTTTATTTTTGGAAATGAAGCCATGTGTTTTCAAGTACCCTACTCAGGATATCCCTTGTCATTTTGCTTTCTGAACAGTGTCGTAGGATGCCGTCTGTGGTGTAAGCAGTTACTGAACAGCCTGGACACTATAGACCTGGATAGGCATGTTTTCACTTCCTACACAATGTAAATAGTTTGACATATACTTCCTGCGATATTGTAAAATAACAAATGCTATTAAGCAGGGCTGGCTAATGTAGCTGACATGATTTTGCAAATTATACATAAGGGTTAAATTTACCCAAGGAGAGGGCTTTGATCTTTTAGGTGCTTGTGTACCTTTGGACATTCCAGCACACTGCTCAGGTAATCCCTTCATGAGTGTGCTTTGTGACTAGTGTGATGTGATTTCTTGTGTGGCATCAGCAATTAGTGCATAGGTCTAGAAAATATTGATACACATATCAGATGTTCATATTCAGTATGGTGTAACTTGTATTGTTTTTCTTTTTTTGTTAGAATCAAGTGATAAGAGGTTAGAATATCTTATTCAACACGTCTTGATGTGAGAAAGCTATATAGTGGTAACACTGTCACAGAACCTGTGTTTTCATCCTCCAGGGGATACACTCCTTTTAAAGCAGTCCATATGCATCCAAGCACAATACTCAGGTTATTCAATCGGCTGTGTTCCTTCTTACAACAGTATTATGACTTCTTCTGTGGTGTCAGCAGCAAGGTCACATGTCTACAGACTGTTTCATTTAAATGGCCTTGTGTTCTTAGCCAGCATTATCTACCTTGTACATTTGTGCAAAAAACATGAAAACAATAATGACGTATAATGACATATGTGTTCCATTTCCCACTGCATGATGATTAGCATAAAGCAGCATAAGTAATCAATGGTGGAAACTAGTTATTTTTATTTCTCATTTTGTAGCGAAAACTGCTGAAAATATATCTCCAGCAGCATGGCTATGCTGACTGTCATGCAATGAAGGCTGTGGAAGATGTTCAGAGGACACTACTAGTGATATACGTCTGCCTAACAATTGTATGTCAACTCTAGTACATTCTACAGTTCACTTACCACCTGATGTGATGTTGCAGCTGTCTATAAGGTATGTTGAGAGTTGTAATCCAGGTATTAAGATTTGTTGCACAATGTTCAATTCAGTAGTCATTTTCCAAAATGTTATCTTTGTCACTAGTGTGTTTACTTTGTATGTGTGGCAGCAGCAGCTAATACACACGTAATATAATTAATTCATAGGTGCACATGCTTTCTACTCCCTTCACGTAATACATTGAAACAGTGCATGCAGTAGTTGTTCATACATGATAATTAAATAATGCAGATGTGTGCTGTGATTAACCGGGGTCTTGCTGTCACACTTGAAATCATGTCTATAGTCAGACAAACACATATATATAGTTGGTAATGGACTGTCTCCACATGATGGTTTCTGTAAGATTTCTCTAAGTACAGGTCTGCTTGTATCAAACATCTCTGGTACCCATACATCTCACCTGTTATGGTATACACATCTGTAACAATACCTGTAACATAATAATTTTTTCTGTTCAACATGACATGTCTGTTTCTGTGGCATATCCATGGGAATTACAGTCTATAATGATTTGGATATGTTCCATGTCTCACTTGCTACCCTTTACAAAATGCATGGTACTGCCACAACTGTTATTGTATCCACTTTCAGTACTTGCATGACCAGGATGCATTCCTTATTTTTTTTTCCATTTGTCTATGCATTTATGTATTTCGTTTACAGTCTTCCTGCATTGGTAGTTTGATACATGCACCCACGGGAAGTTCTAACCTTTGTTACTTGTGTGTCTTTTCCAACAATGCATTTTTCCTTCTGAACATTTACTTAACTGTTTTGTCTTTTTTAATGTATATGCAAAAGCCAGTGATGTTCCACGTCCATTAAAGCAGTCACTGCAATACACAACTGTATCAGCCTTCCTTGTCCACTTGTTGATAGGCTTCCCCTTGCTTTAATGTATTCCTAATTTGCCTATCTGCTCACAGTTGCTTTTAGATCTTAATTTCTTGTGTGGACCTCTTTGCTTACATCATGTACAGACTCATAGGCTGAGCCCTGACTTACCTTGACATGGCCGTGAACATGTATCATGGGCTCCAGCTGAGGCTGCTCATTGTGTTGTGGGCCTTGGCTTCCTACATAATTGTTTAACAGTGCTGCTTGTCATGCAAAGACAGCTGATCAAGTTAGCTGCAGCACAATTTGTACTCAATGTGATGAATTGCCAGGATTGTCTTGAGATAAAAGCTTGATTCTTTCTTTGTAATTTGAAACATTTGTTGAAATGAGCAGAGTAGTTTGCTTTCTCTGCAATAATACCTGAATTTTGTTGTGCAACTACTTTTTCCAATTTGAAATGTATGTGACCAATTGTTATGACCTGATCTTTAAAATTTTGGACCGATATAAATTATATATATGCTTCACCTCAAAAAATCTAGATCCGTCAGAGCCACAAGGGCGGGAGACTTAAACCTCGACACGGCTATTAATAGGACGCGCTGGAGGGATAGATTCATCACCCAAAGACTCCCTATGCTGTGGAATAAAATCCCGGTATATGTGAGGCAGAGCACCTCGCTGGCCTTGTTCAAGAGAAATCTTGACCAATGGATGGGAGATCGCAGATATACCCCAGGGATTACCTCAGTGTCACTGCTCGACAGAGGCACAGCAAAATAATGGGTATAGTTCCCCATACTAAAGGGGTGGCGTAAGCCACAAAACTATGGGCTAGGCTTGTAAATGCCCTCGGGCAGACAGCCTAGTATGAACCTATGAACCTATGAATATATCAGCTTATCCTATAAAACTGGGTAACTCCTTCATCAGATTTGATAATGACTATTCCTCCCAAGTAGTTTCAAAAAGGAAAGCCTGCATTCCACTGCTGAAATCAGTAAAGAAAACTGGAATTAAAACTCATTTAATCTACTCTGCAAAACTGAGACTGCTCCTGCCATAAGAGAAGAAAACTTTTGATACCCTTGAGGAAGCAATGTCTTTTGTCGAGAATAATAAATTACTTGACTCTATTGAGAACATGGATTTAAGTGTAAAGTTGAAAGAAAGCCTATATGAAATGACTGGACAGTTAAAGAAAAACAAAAAAACTCAGAGGTAAGTAAAGACAATATTAGTTAATGTTGCTTCTCAACATAGCTTGCTTATGAATTTGTTTTTTTCCCCAATGAAATCAAACAAAAGTAATTATTATTTTCCTCTGTTACATTTTAACTCAAACTAGTAGTAATAGTACATTTGTAACAGTAGAGGGAGACAAAGTACATGGAAATAAGTTCATAGGTTCATAGGTTTATAGGTAGGTACTAGGCTAGCTGCCCGAGGGCATTTATAAGCCTAGCCAGAGTGTGTCAGCTTTCGCCGCCCCATTGATTAATTAACTGAGCCTCTGTCAAGAAGATCCAATTAAGTGATCCCAGGGGTATATTTTCTGTTACCCATCCACTCATCAAGGTTTCTCTTGAAGACTGTTAGTGAGGGATTCTGCCTAATGTAGTTAGTAATTTTCTTCCAAACCATGGGGAGTCTCTGTGACATGAATCTATCCCTCCAGCATGTTCTATTTACTGTTGTGGCGAGGTATAGCTCACTAGAGCGAGTGACTCACAGTGACTTGGATTTCTTTAGGTGGAGCATGTCAATCAATTCTGAGTTGGACATGCCTTTGTAAGTCAGGCAGAGATCACCTCTGAGTAAGTGATATTCCACCGAGTACAGCCGGAGTTTTTCCAGTCGGGCTGCATAGGACATATGTTTGAGGCCAGTAATCCTCTTGGTGAGGTACTTTTGTGGTCTTTCCAACTGTTGGAAGTGTCTTGTGAGGTACATCCCAAATGGGGCATTGTACTCTGTGATGGGTCTGATGAGTGATGAGTAGAGGGGCACTATAACCTCTTTATTTCTAGATGCGAACCCTTTAGTAATTAGATGGGCTATATTGAAGGATTTCCCAACTACTTTGGCAATATGATTGTCAAAGGAGAGATTACTATCTACCTGGGTCCCCAGATCTCTTATTACCTCTTCTGTATTAAGGGGGCTGCCACCTATGTGGTAATTCATGGCTGTTTTGTTTTTCCCAAATGGGATGACTATGCATTTTTTTGCATTTAGCTTGAGACCATGACTTTGACACCAGGTCTCAGTAAGGCCCTTTTAGAGAATGTTCGTGTCAGCCGGAGAGTCAATTATGGCTCCCAGTTTGCAGTCATCGGCGAACTTGGTCAGCCATAGTCCTCCTGTGTTTGCTTGTACTTCTGAGAAGTATATGCCAAACAGTAGGGGTTCCAGGACCTAGCCTTGTGGTACACCAGTTGTGACTGGTTTAGAGTCGGACTTGCAGTCCGCTATTCTTACTGTGTGAGTTCTGTCTGTAAGCCAGTTGCAACCCATCTCATGATGTAGGGGTTTATGTTCAGGCTGGTGAGTTTTTCTATAATTCCAGAGTGGGGAATGGCTTCAAAAGCCTTGGCGAGCTCAAGGTAGGCTGTGTGAACCACCTTCCCTTCATCTATGGCCTTGGTGACTGTCTCGAAGAAGTCAACCAAGTTTAGTAGGCATGATCTGCCCTTAACAAAGCCAAACTGGGTCAGGTCAAGTGTTTGGAGGTTCACAATGTCTTTGTTAATGTGTTCCATGATGATGCACTCCATAGTCTTGCAGACCAGGCTAATCATGCTTATGGGGCGATAGTTACCAGGGTCAGTTGTGGCCCCTCCTTTGTGGAGCAGAGTAACCATTGCTGTGCGCCATTCTATGGGCACGTATCCTGTGGAGAGGCAAAGGTTGAACAGTGTGTTTAGGTGGGGGGTTAGTTAATTCTGTAGTTCGTGAAACACGCAGCCTGGGACACCATCTGGCCCCATTGACCCTGTGCTTTTGGCTTTTGAAAGGGCTGTTTTCACCTGTGCGTCTGTGATTTCTGGGACACTACACTTTTCCGGTATTGTTGTTGGCCCTTTTGGGGGTGAGGGGGGGGGTGAAGTTTGCACTGAACTTATCTGCCAAGATGTTGGCAATATCAGTAGGTTCAGTATATTTTGTGCGATTTTGCACTAGCTCAGAGCATATCTGTGAGATGCCACTAAGATTCTTGACATAGCTAAAGAAGGCTTTGTGGTTATCTTTTGAATCCTTGGTTATTTTTCTTTCGAAGTTAGCCTTGGATGATTTTATGAGGACCTTAGTTTCTTAATGATACTGATCAGGGATGTCTTTCCTTCTTGGGATTTGCTTTTTTTCTGAACTAGTTTCCGCCTTCTATTGTATAACCTGTTTATGGCAGGGGTCCACCAGACTGGTTTCCTTCTCTTAGGGGAGTGAATCTTGGTTTTGCTAGGGATGGCATGATCCATGCATCCTTGTAGGTGCTCATAGAGTGCATTTGTAAAGGTTCCTAAATCTTGGACGCTGTTATCCTTTAGCGTGGGGGATGTGAACCTTACCACCTCTGTCTTAAGTAAGGTGAAGTTTGCAATAGAAATTTTTTTCACTGTGGTTTCCTTGATTGGGGCTGGTGGTGTGGTGTGGACATCCAGAGTGATTAGATTATGGTCTGATCTAACCAGTGACGGGTTGACCTCCAGTGCGGAACACCTGTCACCCATGTTGGTGATGACCAGGTCCAATATGTTTTCAACTCTGGTAGGGGAGTTTACCAGCTGGTCCAGGGCATTTGAGCTGATATGTTCCAGGAAGCACTGGACCTGGGAGTTTGTACTTGAGTAGTTTTCTCAGTTAACGGTAAGGTAATTGAAATCGGCCAATATGTGGGTGTTCGGTAGGAACTTCATGTTTTCCAGTGTCTCCAGAAAGGCAGAGTGGTGGTCCTGGGTCATGGAAGGTGATCTGTAGCAGGCCACAATTTTCATTACAGATTTGCCTGATGTTAGTTGCACATGGATGATCTCAGAGGTATCATGCTATGCCACTAACCTGGAGGTGTAGGTATCCCTGATGAATATGGATACACCCCCCTCCTTTTGTGTTTCAGTCCATGTTCTGAGGCCGAAATGTGTGGTATGAGTTGCAGCCTGATAGTGCTGGGGTACTCTGTGGAGCCTTGAACCAGGTTTCAGTTACTGCACAGATGTTGACATTCTCCATACTGAGGAGTGCTTCAAGCATGTGCATTTTGAGATTTAAGCTCCTGGTGTTGAGTAGCATAACTCTCATTTTTATATTCATGCTGTTTACAGAGGTGGGTTTGACTTTTGAGCCTAGCCTAAAAAATGCACTATGGGGGCAGCAAGAGCCTTGGCCAGTATTCAAAAGCCTAGTGGTGACAGGTGCAAACCGTCTCTTGCGAAGCATCGAGGCTTGTTGAGGATGTCGACCCCAGGTTGACAGACACTGGATCCTCTTCGAATGACACCAGAAGCTTAGCCAATTGTTGAAATTGATCATTTTTTCTTTTTACTGCAGTATCATTATTGGTGAAGGCAGGATGCTACTCAGAGTCACAGTCATACCCGCCTGGGCTACATGATCAGAGAGCTCTTTCATGTCTCTTTTCATGTAGTCCCGGGAGGTACATCTCAGGTCATTCACATCAACATGAACAATGATAGAGTCATATTTGTACTTGTTCTGGAGTGACCTGAGTGCTTGTGTTATGTGGCGGATTCTGGCTCCCGACAGGCAGCTAACAGTAACCTTTTCCTTGTCCAGCCTAGTGAGTGGGATGTCAGTGAGCCTGACTATAGAGTCGCCTATTACTAGTGTGTTAGGTATGTTATTTCACCTTAAGGGCTGTGATTGTGCGGCACTCTGATTTTGTGTTTTATGTGTTGTCTGGTTTGTGATGGGAGGTGCAGGTTTTTTGGGTGCCTGCTTTGGAGGTCTCTGATGCTTTTTCAGGTTTTTATTTAGAGCCTTCGAGTATGATTTTGTGTATTTATGTGTACTTTTAGCCAGTGCTGGTGTATTATGTCTATGTGAGGCTGGACTACCTGTTCCAGTCTTGGTCGGAGAGAGCTTAGCCTCCAGTTTAGCTATATAATTGCATCTCTCGTATATGTTAATGCTTTGTGGTAGGAGGAGAGGGTTGTCTGTGTACATGAGGCAGTTGCAACATTGCCTCAGGATACTCAGTTTCACCAGCGGGACTGGAGAGTATACCTGAAATTGCCCTTTGGTCATGCCTGAATAGTAGGTGAGCTGCTTAGTTGCTTGGTTGGTGAGGGGTGAATAATGAGACTTGCCCTGCTGGGCAATCAAGTGTCGGGGTATATTAGTGCTTGCTATTAGGTCTGAGCAAGTGCTGGACTGTAGGATGCTTTTTAAGTGCTTAGGTTGAGTTAGACTACTTTCAAGGGAAAAAGTGAAGAGGAGATTTGGTGGAGCTGGGAATAATTTAGCCCTAGCTAACTGGAGCTGTCCAGACGTGCAAAACCGTGCAAACCCGTTTTTTACAGCAGGGAAATGAAAGAGAGAGAAATTAGCCCAAAATGGCCTATAAACTAAGAAAATTCAAAATAACAGCCACCAGGTACCAAAAGAAACTAGTAAGGCAATCCAAGACACCACAGGACCAAGAACTGCTGGAATTCTTTTAAAACGTAACGTAAGCTAAAAAGGAGGATATACGAACATCTATATGATATGAAAAACAGGAAGGAAACAAATGCCCGTTTTAAACATTCTTTAATATGTGTCAGTGCTAATTATTCCTTCTTTGTGTTGGAAGGGGTCAAAAAATATGTTAGGGGGAGGGGGACAATGGGAAGAAAAAATGGAATATAAAGAGCTGAAGTGGCAAATAACACTTCAAGCTACATCCCCTCCAGGTTTAAATGAGAATATCTCTCTTGTGCCCCTGTTGAAACTAAGGGCAGCTAAATTATAGGATTATATAACAAGGTACTCCCTGCTCATGTGCATTTGATGCTTTTCCTTTTCTTTCACATTTTAATGCAATTTTAACTTTAACCACTAGAGAGTGCTAAAAACATTTTACTTTTATTTTAATACAAATGGTTTTATTTAAGTTACTTAAGTTATCCAATATATTTAAGCATTTTATGGTTTTATAAATTCATGTGGTGTATTTTTTAAGCTTGTAAAATGTATATCATTTTTTTTTAATATTTATGAACATTTTATACAACGTTTTATAGTTAGTAGTGTTTTTTTTTTCTACAAGCAAGGTTTTAACATGAATATTCATGTGGACTAATGATGTTTTAAATTGGATGGCTTTTATTGGATAATTAACCTCCTAGAGGATTATAAAAGGCATTAATTGTTCTCTGACCCACATTTAATGAAATGATTCAAACGAAAACGCTGGTTTTAATGTGTGCGTTTATGTGCTTTTGTGCTTAAATTAAAGTTGGATTTTAAAAGAATTCCGGCTGATTCTTGGTCCTGTGGTGCCTTGGATTGTCTGGCCTATAAACTACTAACTTCTGGGCTGGAACCACTCCTCCAGGGACAGATGGCTGCTCAAACCTCCCACTCTCACAGGTGAACAGAGAAAGCTCCTTCTATCCACGTAAGGTATGGGCAACTCAGAAACTTGTAACACAGCCCTGAATTCAGCACTAGACTGA
This sequence comes from Protopterus annectens, assembly GCF_019279795.1. Taxonomy (NCBI): domain Eukaryota; kingdom Metazoa; phylum Chordata; order Ceratodontiformes; family Protopteridae; genus Protopterus; species Protopterus annectens. The sequence continues at coordinate 231,228,245 of NC_056730.1, read as the reverse complement.
AAACTGGACTATATTAGCTTAGAAAGGTGAGAAACAAGGAAAAAATGTTTTTGAAAAGATAAGACAAAAACAGTAAAAAATACACTTAAAACAGCTTTAAACAACTACAAACAGTAAAAAATACACTTAAAACAGCTTTAGATGACTGCAAGCAATCAGAAAAGGCTTTTAAACAAATTACCAAATTAACCAGTAAAAAAATCTCAGAACAGAGCCCTGTTCCTGTAGTCTTCAATCAGACAAGTTCTAACTGCACACTCCCTGGGGTGCAGGGGAACCTTCTCCAAAAAAAGAAGGCCTGGATTAGTGCTCAAGTTATACAAACAAAGCAAGATTCAGCAGGCCTGAATCTAGTTTATGCAACAGCAAACAAGGCATACCAATTTCAGTAAGAAACAGTTCAAATATGCAGGCACTATAAGCCTCTAGCCAGAAATGCCCAGCTCAGAAGAGCAGAGTCCAGCCTCTCCTCCCACAAGAGTGCAGACCACAAACCTTCTTAGAATAACAGACACTGAGCCCTCAATCAGCAGTTCCCAACTTAGAAGGATGCAAGCTACCTCTCCTGCCACAACAGTGCAGACCACAAACCTTCTTAATGTAAAACAACTGGTCTGAAGCCCAAGTGCTTAAAGCAAAAGGCTTAGAATGATAGTTACACCAAGCAGTAATAAATAAAATTGAGTACTTTTAAGATGATGCAAAAGCAAAATAAAGTAATAAAGTAGGAAGAAACAAATACAGTGAAAGCAGATGAATAAAGTGCAATTATTTTTTGAGTGAGTAAATGAGATGGGCCCAGGAGGAGTATCCAAACACAAATTTACAAGAGGGATGGGCAGTTTCAAAGCCACCAAGATTAACACCAAAACAAAAGCAGAGAGGGTGGGTGGAGAACTATGTGAAAAACTGATCCACAAATTCCAGCTTGATAGTATTCAATGCAACACAAATAAATACATTTAAATGCTGTATTATTTGAAAAAAGTGCAGATAAAGATTTTCTTAAATTCACTTATACATCCAGATGATTGCTGGTAGGTCTTAGCCAGCCAAAGCTCAGAGTTTAAGCAGAAAATAATCCAAAATGTACCTCTTATATAAGGCAGAAATCGAATATCAGTGAAGTGAAACTTCCCCCACTTATCACTGGCTATGCAGGAATTCTAACTAGCACTAACAAGCATTAATTGAAAAAACAGAGCCACAACTTCCAGCTAGATAGTATTCAATCAACACTTTTTTTCTCTTTCTTAAACTAGCACATATAATCCTAAAAGACCTACTTTTATATAAATCTCTCTCCCTTCCTTTCTCCCTTTCTAGCTTTTATATATTTACTTTGAACTGTTTACAAACTAATGAGTAACAAGACAATTAATGCAAAAGGAGACTGGATTGTTAGGTGACTGGGATGCTGAAAGAAGAATGTGTGGAAATAGAAATGTTTTGCAACTTCATATTGGGGTATTTATTTAGTAAGGTTTTCTATAAACAAATGGTATTGATACTGACATACATTGATAAAATATTTGTTATATAATGTTGTTTAAAGTCATTTTTTTCATTTATATTAGTGTTATAATGCTTTTTTAACTTTATATGCCTACTTTAAAATGTTTTTATGTTAAAATGCGGCTTAAAGAATGAATCCCTGAGCCTTTTGTGGTTAAAATCTTACATTCTTGTCCCTTTTGCTGCCAAAATACTTAAGAAGATTTAAGGAACTTTTTACAGTAGCTTCAAGCTGCTGGGCATGTCTGCCTCTGTAGAAAGCCTTCCTGAAAAATGTACGCGTTACACGGGAAATGCAACATGACCTTTAACCTTTCCAATGCAGGGCATAAGAAGAATGTTAAAAGTGAAAGAAAAAAATGACTTTTTTGAACTTTGTCATGTTTAAATTGAAGTTTCAAGTTCCAAACAACCTAACTATGAGTAACCTAAACATTTTATAGTACCTTATAACTTAGGTTCATAGGTTCATAGGTTTATACTAGGCTATCTGCCCTAAGGCATTTATAAGCCTAGCCCAAATTTTTGTGGCTTACGCCACCCATTATATGAAAAAATACTGTGCCCATTAGTTTGTTGTGCCTCTGTCCAGCAGTGACACAGAGATGATTCCCGGGATAAACCTACGATCTCCCATCCACAGGTCAAGATTTCTCTTGAACAGAGTCAGCGAGGTGCTCTGCCTCACATGGACCGGGATTTTATTCCACAGCATAGGGAGTCTCTGAGTGATAAATCTATCCCTCCAGCACGTCCTATTTATATCCGTGCTAAGGTTTAAGTCGCTTGCTCTACTGGTTTTGGTGGATTTGGATTTTTTGAGGTGGAGCATGTCCATTAATTCCGGGTTGGACATGGCCTTGTATGTCAGGCACATGTCACCTCTGAGCAGACGGTATGCAACTGAATAGAGCTGGAGTTTCTTCAATCTGGCAGCATATGGCAGATTTTGGAGTCCCTTTATCCTTTTGGTGAGGAACTTCTGGGGTCTCTCCAATTGCTGCAGATGTCGGGTGCGATACATCCAAAATGGGGCATTGTACTCGATCATTGGTCTGATAAGTGAAGAGTACAGGGGAACAATGACCTCACTAGATCTGGATGTGAATCCCTTCATGATCAGGTGGGCAATGTAGAAGGTCTTTCTAACCACTTTAGCAACATGAGTGTCAAAAGAAAGGCCACTGTCAACCTGGGTCCCCAGGTCCCTGATAACCTCTTCTGTGCTTAGTGGATTGCCACCTATATGGTAGCTTGGGGTTACCTTGTTTTTCCCGAAGGGTATGACTATACATTTTTTGGCGTTTAACTTCAGGCCATGGCTCTGGCACCAGCTATCTGTTTCCATGAGTCCCTTCTGAAGGATATCTGTGTCCGATGCACTTTCCACTATGGCACCCAGTTTGCAGTCGTCTGCAAACTTTGTCAGCCAAAGTCCTCCCATGTTGGCCTGTACTTCTGAGAAGTAGATGCCGAACAATAGGGGGCCAAGGACCGAGCCCTGTGGGACACCGCTTGTGACCGGCTTGGAGTCTGACATAGCGCCAGCAACTCTAACCCTGTGGGTTCTGTCCTTAAGCCAGTTTGCAACCCATCTTGTGACATATGGGTTTACATTTAAGCTGGTAAGGTTTTCTACAATACCCGAGTAGGGTATTGTGTCGAAGGCCTTTGCAAGTTCAAGGTAGGCTGCATGGACTGCCTTTCCCTCATCAATGGCCTTGGTGACTGTTTCGAAGAAGTCGACCAAGTTCAAAAGGCATGATCTGCCCTTGACGAAGCCAAACTGGGTCGGGTCCAATGTCTGCAAGTCCCCTATATCTTTGTTTATGAGCTCCATTATGATCCTCTCCATAGCTTTGCAGACTAGACTTGTTAAGCTTATGGGGCGGTAATTACCAGGGTCCGTAGAGGCACCACCTTTGTGGAGTGGGACCACAGTTGCCGTATGCCACTCCTTGGGCACATATCCTGTGGTAAGGCTGAGATTAAACAGCTGCCTTATGTGCGGGTTTAATTCCTCATTTAGCTCGTGTAGCACACAGCCAGGGACACCATCCGGTCCCATTGATGCTGTGTTTTTAGCTTTAGAGAGAGCAGCTTTCACCTGCGCATTTGAGATGTCTGGGAGGATACACTCTGCTGGGATAGTTATCTCTCCTTTGGGGGGGAGAGGGGGGTGAAGTTTGCACTGAACCTGTCTGCCAGTATGTTGGCAATGTCTGTGGGTTCAGTGATTTTTGTATCATTTTGGACTAATTCTGAGCATATCTGGGAGTTTCCACCCAGGTTCCTAACATAGCTGAAAAATGCCTTATGATTGTCCTTTGAATCCATGGCAATTTTTCTCTCAAAATTGGCCTTAGTTGATTTTATGAGTGCTCGTATTTTTTTACTAATAATAATAACTTCAAAATGAGTTATTTTAATATATCCATATCTATATCTATCTATCTATCTATCTATATGTATCTATACATACTCCCAAAGTTTATAGCATACACAGGTTAGACAGAATCAAGAAGAAGGGTGGCAGGGTTGCCATTGAAACCATTATTACAGGAGACTTCAACTTAGACTGGAACACTTGCACTGGTGATAACCCCTCTACCTTCATAAATCTACATGGTTTCTCCTAAACTATCCAGTTTACCACATGAATAGATAAACATAGCAAAAGGAAATCTATCTTAGACTGGTCCCTTATCAACAGTACCACCCACAACTATCTCTCTGGATGCCTTCCAAATAATTTAAGTGACCATAGACCTACCTACTTAATCTGCCATCAGCTCAACTCACCCAGAACCATAGTTTACAAAGTTGCATGAAATACCAAAAACTTCTCCAATGAAGCATTCATAGACATGCTCAATAAATGCAGCTGGACACCACTCCATAATTTCCAACTTGACCAAGCTGTAGCATACCTCAACAACACATTTCTAGCTATTCTAAATAGCTTAGCACCAACTTGTACATGTTGTGTTAAAAATAAGAGATTACCCTGGATATCAAAAGAAACCATTAAACTTCAAAAACTAAGGGACAAAACCTGGTATCAATACCAAAAAGCAAACGATAATAAAACTCTGCTAGCATACCAGCAGCTCCGCAATCAAACAAAAAAAACCAACTCAAACTAGACAAAAAAACATATTATACAACTATGCAAAACAAATATGAAAACAATCCCAAAAAGTTCAGGCAAGCAATTAATTCACTCCTCCACTGAGGTAAATCTACACCACCAGAATCAACAACCAATAACCAAAGCATGATTATTGCCTCACAAATCAACACCTACTTTATAAACACCATCCTCTTCTTAGTTACAGGGAACAATTCCACTCCTCTGTCTCTTCCACCTAATGTGGACACTAACAACACATTTTTTTACCTCAAACCTGTCCCAACTAACACAATAGGAACAATGCAGAAAAAACTGAAACCTTCTTCCTTAGCAGCTGATCCACTCCTCAATGAGTACAACGGGACTATACAGTTCCTGTGTTTCACGGCAAAGTGATCTGGGCACCAGATAGATTTTTTAGATGTTGATTTACTAATACATCATACATACAAAGGTGTTTAAGAAGGAATGTAGGAGGAATGCCTTACTACATTGTAATAGTATGCAACCTCCGCATATATATAAGAACATTATTAAAAGTCAAACTCTGAGACATTCCAGACTTATTAGTAATGATAATACCTTACTGGTGACACTTCAAGAGATGAGAGAAGATTTTGTAGAAAGGGGTTACCATGTGCAAGATTTAGAGACCATGCAAAATTTAGATAGGACAGGGACAGATAAACCCTATATTAGAAGGAATAGGATGATACATGACCCCCAGTCAGGAGAGCTCAAGACCAGTTACACAGAGATGTGATCCCTTATACCAATAGCAATAAAAAAGTTTTAGGAGTGATAAATAAGAACTGGAATATTCTATTATTAGATGATAGACTAAAACAAATTGTGGGTGAAAGACTGAGGATGTGTTATAAGAAATACCAGATCCCTTAAGAGATTACTCTGTTATGAAACCTACAATCCACAGAAGATGCTGAGTTCAGTGAGAAAGGGTACTTTATCATGTTGTGGTTGTAATCACTGTCCTTATATAGCTAATTGTAATGTTTTTATCCACCCAGATACAGCACAAACATACACCGTTAATCAATATACAGATTGTAAATCATGAGACTTAGTGTATTTAGCAATTTGCCAGACTTGCACATGTTTCTATGTGGGTAAAACAAATAGGACACTGAGAGAGAGAATCAGGGAACACATATATGCTATTAATAAGTTGGATGAAAGGAATGCTTTAGCAAGACATGTAGTCCCACATGGTACAAGCCATAGATTTACATTTATGGTATTTGAAATAGTATGTAGAACAGTGAGATTAGGTAATATTAAGACTCAAATGGAGAAACAGGATGGTAGATGGATAATCAAGTTACAAGCAGACAAGGGTCATGGCCTGAATGAGAGGATTTCACTAAAACCATTTGTAGCAGATCGCTCTTTGTCTCATTAATACAATGACTAGTTTAGATATATCTGGTTTGTGTTAATGCTTAAGTAATCAAAAAGTAGAATTGTTTTTAATAAAGTTATTTATGATAAAGGCTTTTATAATGAGATTTTAAAGTAGATATATATGTTATTCATATGAAATGTGAACAAGGGTTTTCGATTACAGCTCATTATGTATTTTACATATTTTTGTCTGTTTTTATATGTGTATTTTTAAACAGTTAAATATTAATGAGCTTCCTGTTTTTATGTGTAATTTCATTGGTTCAACAGTTTTTGAACCGTTATTTAAGAAGTTTGCTACTTTGTGTTGTTGAAAGCCTGATGAAGCATCTTTGGTGACGTGAAAGCACTTACTTGTGGAATAAAGGGTCAGCTTCGATAGTCGTGGTGCGCCTCTTTTTGTTCTTTTACTCATTAGTTACTTTTCTTAGAGAGGCACTTTACCCTGGATATTTTTCCATTTTCTACTAGTCCCCAATGAGTACCTCAAACTGTCAGCTGATACCATAGCACTGCCTATCTCCATTCTGGTAAACAGGTCTATAGCAGAACAATATGTCCCAAAAATATGGAAAATTTCTTACATCACCCCTCTGCATAAAGGAGGAACATCAACAGATTTAAACAATTACAGACACATAAGCATCCTTTCCCCATGTGTCAGAATTCTGGAATAATGTATCCACACTCAATTACTACAATACCTTTTAACTCACAACCTTATCTCTCCCTCCTAACATGGTTTCTAACCAAAACATAGCACCACCACAGCCCTAATTCATTTCTCTAGCACCATCAACTAGCTGAGAAATTCAAACCACAAGTAGCATCAATCTTCTTAGACAAGTCAAAAGCATTTAACAGTCTCCCATCAGAAACTCCTTAGTACTCTTACCTCACTAAACCTGTCAAAGACTTCCCTCTCCTGGTTCATAAGCTATCTTTCTGACAGACAACAAGCAGTACAATGGAAATCCGAACTCTCACCACTTCTGCCCATCCTAGTTGGAGTCCCCCAAGTGTCCATGTTAGGACCCCTTCTTTTCACCATCTTCTCTAATGATCTAGCCTCATCCACAACACACACTAAAGTAGTTCAGTATGCAGATGATTCAACTTTAATCTGCTCAACAGATACCTTACCAGACCTCCAAATAGTAGCCCAACAAGCTTTTAATAATATAAAAACATATCTAAGTAAATCACAACTAATCCTCAACCCCAAAAAGAAACAGTTAATGCTATTTACCAGTAGCAATCACTCATCACCCCCTCCTTTCACTATTCTCTCATCAAACAACACAGTCATCCAACCAGTTGAGCATACAAAACTCCTTGGAGTAGCAATTGACAACAAACTCAGATTTGACCAACACATAGCCACCACAATTAAGAAAGTTCACATCAAACTTGACTCACTGTACAGAAGCAAGCCATTCCTCACTGACAATACCAGATTAGCCATATCCAGAACCTTCCTCCACTCTATACTCCTATATGCTTCCCCCTCTTTACCAACTTAAAAAAAAAAAATCAGACTTAACCAAATTGGAAACTTGCTACAACAAAATAGCCCGTTTTGCAGCCAACCTTCCCCACCAAACCCGCCATTGTATTGCTCTACATAAATTAAATTGGCTCGAGCTACTTAACCTTCTTCATTTCTACCAACTTAAATTCACACACATTATCATCTTCCATCCTGAGAGTCGCCCATCCCTCAAGGAACTTGTTGTTCTCTACTCATGCCCATGATGTCTAAGATCTGCAGACAGAAACTTTCTCACATTAAACTAAGCTAACAACACTTACTGTGAAGCCCTATTCTCAAATCAAATAGTCAAATTATGGAACTCTCTACCCCCACACCCTCCAAAACACACCTGAATCTACCAGTTTTAAACAACTACTATTTGAAAATCTATCCAGAAACTGGCATTGTTCCTGTACCAAACCTGATAGGGAAGATATCTGTAACTATCTCAACACACTGTCCACCCCTTACCTCATTTCCTCCCTCTCCTCAGTGTTCATTACTATTCAAAAATAAATATATATCAAGGAAATGTCATTTGGTCATAGCTATTATTTAATATGTACACACTACTAACTTTATTTTTTTCTCACAGTGATCTTCACTGAAATGCTCATGTTTTTTCTTTTTGAACCTATATCTACTAGAACACTGTATGGAATACTAGAAGATATGTATTCTGCACCTTACTGTATGTATACTGTTGTACTATCTAATTATTGTATATTTTTTGTATTTCTGTGGAGCTTTTCTCCCCGGACCTCTGCTGAAAATGGGCTTCTGGCCCAGTCAGACATTCCTGGTAAACAAATGTAAATAAATAAATATAAATAATATAGATAGATCAATAGATAGATAGATATACAGCTTTGATTCAACTTCTGATGGGGGAATGAGTAAAACGATGCACAATGGAAGCTTTTTTTGATGTGAAACGTATGCATATCAATATAGTATAAAAGTGCACATTTAATAATTGAGCAGATACCTGTTTATATGCTCAAATATTTTTAGAACTCTATTCTTTCCCCTAAGAGCTGTCACTCTAAGTAATTTTAAAGGGTTTCTGAACTGAAGTATAGCAATTATATTTACAAATGAATGACTCAGATTTCTGTTTTATATGGAGATTTGTAATAATTATATATATATATATATATATATATATATATATATATTATATATATATATATATATATATATATATATATATATATATATATATATATATATATATATATATATATATATATATATATATATGTAAACAATTTTAAGATAATTATTTTTATACAAAATACCAGCAATAGCAACTTGAATTAAATTCAGTACCCTTGATAATCCATTTGAAGGTTAATTGATAATAGTCATATTAGCAGCCCTTCTACTGCCACTTATAAATGACTCTACATGACACTTGGTGTGCAGTATAAGTCCAGAAGAAAACAGATATTATGTGGTTCTTTGGACAGATCAGGTGTTAAAATCACCACGAGTACATAGCTTTCATGCAGTGCATTATGTACACTTAGTATATTTGTTACACAAATCACAAATGTAAGATACAATGTTATTTAAACAGCAGCCCACTCACTTACTATTGTTTTTTGTATAGGTATATTTACATATGGATACTGGTTTTAACTCATATAATCATCTTTAATATTACAACAGGGACATTTATGTATTCACATATTTATTTATTTTATTTATTTATTTATTTATTTTTCTCTTCTTTTTACTAATCAGATCTTAATGTATATTAATTATTAAGTAGTTTTTACTATAATATATTTATATTATTTAAATAATATATCTTTTGTTTGATAAACTTTAGTATATATACAAAGAAGCAGTTTCAATAAGGTGTTTGATGGATATGGAACTGTTGATAGGAAGCTTGAATTAACTCATTATCAAGCCTAGACTATTCTATTGCATGGTGAAGGTTAATAATGTTTTCATTTCAGTTTTTTCATACTCAGTTTTATTACTGCTGCCCATAACAAATTATTCATACTTTACTGTAAGAAACAAGATTACAAAATATTTCATAGTACTTTCAAAATCTGTTGCTTAAGTAGATGCCAATTTATAAGTGCACTTCATTAAATATAAATGGCTTAAATAATCCATTAGAGAGATGTAGCTTAAGTAAGTATTCAAACATACACAGGTTCATAGGTTCATAGGTTCATACTAGGCTATCTGCCCTAGGGCATTTATAAGCCTAGCCAGAGTGTGTTTGGCTTTCGCTACCCATTTTAAATTAATTTTGCTATGCCCTTTTTACAGGTTCATACTAGGCTATCAAACAATGAATATAACCAAGCAGGAGCAGACATTGTCTTTCTATAAGAAACTCATTTACTGACTAAAGACCGATAAGATTTTAATTGGTTCTCAGTTCAGTTTTAAGAGAAGAGGTATTTTCATTCTTTGGAACAAATCATTCTGATTACCTAAAATTATAGATTCATTCTCAGATAAGAATGGAATGCTGGGCTTAGTGGTGTTAGAAATTGATAAAAATATTATACTCTTAATTCATACTGGATTCCTGGAATTGGATATAAAACAGTCAAGAAATTTCTAGATACTATAACATTGCATTCTAAAAGAGAACTACTGCTAGCTGGTGTTTTAACTACATCTTATCAGAAAAAGATACTATAAGTGATAAATCAAGTTATCTTCAGTAGCAAAATTATTATGTCAATACATAAGTACAATGAACATGAGAAATATAACTGTTCTAAAATGTGTTCATTATTCCTTTAGACTCAGGTCTCAGACTGGTACTGATAAAGTATTCATCTCTAATGTTCTATATTCCAAAATAGAAGATGTTATGATAGATTCAATCACATTCAAATTAAACTTAAGCTCAAATAATCTAATCTTTTGTCAAAGACTCCTAGCATATTTAATTAAAATAAAGGGTTTTAATGAATGGTTCTTAAATGAGATAACTCAGTTCATGGAAATTAACAATAATGGAGAAGTTACAGATTCCATTGTATGGGACACATTGGAAACATATATGTATGGTAAAATAGAAAAAAAACTGGTACATATTCAAAATAAAAGAATGGGCTAAAGAGTTAAATACTTTTCAATCTGAAATAAATACATTAAAGTTAAACCTTAAGTCCTATGACAAATTATGCAAACAAACAGTTGAAAGATTTGAATCAGAAATATTTAGAAATTTAACAGCATAAGATATCTATTAACCTGAAAAAAAATAAAAATTAAGCTACAGTCATACTCAATAAACCCTAAACGCCTTCACAGAATTGCAATTAGATAAAAAATATGAATAAAATAAATCATATCAAAGACATTTGGCAGGATTCACGAAGGCTTGCACAGAGTGTAAGAGACGTGTAACACTCCATGCAAGCCTCGCGATCCAGGAACAGCCCGAAACTCTGTGTAAGAGACCAGCTAAAACGTCTCTTACACGGACTGGGCATGGATATGCTAAATACCTCACTTGCAGCTGAAAGGCATGCAAATAGGTAGAGTAGCGATCCAGGAAACAGAAAGCAGCCTGTGTAAGAGCCGTTTTAGCTGCAGAAATGTACTCAGTTGACAACTGAGTACGTTTCTGCAAAAATCACAATGGAGCCATGTCAGCTCCAAATAAAGGGTGCATATGTGTCAGGCAGCATGCCAATGGCCAAATATGTGGCCATTGGCAAGGTACCCCGATGCAAATATTAAAAAAATATAATTAATATAATGTTTAAATGCAGCGCAGCCCCGCACAAATGGGTTGCGCTGTATAAAACATAAAAATGAAGGTTATAAACCCACAAATGTGGGTTTTATGCAATACATGGAATGACAATGGAGGGACCAGCAGACCAAAAACAACATGGCCACCGTGTAGTGGTTGCTAAGGGGGGAAGCTGAGTCTAAGACATGTAACTAAACATTAGTAGGCAATCTGATGTAAATGAGGGTTAGGATACTGAATCCCACAGTCACATAGCAAATGAGCACATTCTGAGTAGTGTAAGAGATACATAAGGGGGAGGAATAGAGTAGGAGATAGGTGACATCACAGGGGGGAATTGTAGAAAGAAATGCAGTTCATTGGAGGTTAGTGTTACATGACAGATGACAGACACAGATCATGGAAAGAGGAGTGCTACAAGATAAGCATGGGAAAGTCAAGAAATGGAAGGTGTACACTGTTAACTACACCAAAGTTTCTTGCTGGGCGTGCATGCGCACGTGTGCGCGCCATGAAGCGCGAGTAGGGCAGTGTGCGCACGTGTAAGGAAGACTGAGCATGTGGGAGCGTGTTGGTAGATTTGTAACACTGTTTGCGCTGGTGTGCGCATGTTTTAACCCGAATAGGCAGATCCTGAACCGTGTAAGCATGTGTGCGCGCATGTAAGCCACTGTGAGCGTGTTTCTGCTCTTATGCTCGATGCTCCCCCCTGAGGAAACAGAAAGGAAAAAGGAAGCAACAAAATTAGTAGGAAGCTAGCAGGGAATACTGCTGGAGCTAGCAGGTGAAAACAATTAGAAGCAGGCAATTACACAGGCAGAATAGTATCCCAGCCCAGCACTTAAAACGCTGCAAATAGCAGTGCAGGATGTTTCTCTCAAGAGACACTGCAAGACAGGAGTAAGCTATTAGAAGTGAAAACTGAAAAAGCTGAACTCAGAGCAGAAGTGCTAGGGGCTGCCATAGCTGTCATAATGAGACATAGGCGACTTGCTGAAGTTGGTGACAATGCAGATGGTGCCAGACAACCCACAGTGAGGAGACGGAGAAGAGTGTACAGGCCCAGGGTCACCTACCTCGGGTTACATGAGCTGGAGATAGTAGAGCGCTATAGAGTGGACAGAGAGCTCCTGCAGCAAATAGTCGAGCTGTGCAGGCCATGCCTCACACACAGAACCAATAGAGGGGAACCCATCCCAGTGTAAACCAAGGTATGTGTTGGCCTAAGAATACTAGCAACAGGTACCTTCCAGAGACCAACTGGTGATATGATGGGGATATCACAGGCATCAGCCTCCAGGGTACTGCACCAGTTCCTGGATGCCATGTCAGCACATGTCAGTGATCATGTATATTTCCCCAATGCCTGTGAGGTATTGGCCAGCAATATGCGTTTCTTCCAGCAAATAGCAGAATACCCTGAGGTAGTGGGTGCAATAGACTGCACACACATATGCATCAAAGCACCAGCCGGTGAGCAGGGTAGGGCCTACATTAACCGCAAGGGCTTCCCCTCCATCAACTGCCAGGTTGTGTGTGATGCCCAGGGCATAATAATGAATGTGTGTGCTGGCTGCCCTGGGAGCTACCATGATTCCCACATCTGGCATTTGACGCAGCTGTACCAGACATTTGCCAGTGGGGTCATCCCACACGGACACCTAGTGGGGGATGCAGGTTATGCACTGAAGCCGTGGCTGATGACACCCATCAGAAACGCATACACACATGAACAGGAACGCCATAATGAGGCACATGCACAAACACGTAATGTAATAGAGCGTGTGTTTGGGCTGCTCAAGTCACGGTTCCGGTGTCTGGACACATCTGGTGGAGCCTTGCAGTACTCACCAACTACATGTACCCAAATTGTCATAGTATGTGCTATGCTGCATAATACGATCTTGCAAAAACAGCTGCAGCAGGACCAGCATAGGGCTGGGCCAAACAGCCCCCCACCATTCCCAAGGCCATCACAGGCAGAGCATGACTTGGAGGAGGAACAACCTGAGCCTGCCCCAGTAGGCAGAAGGAGGCATGCCCAGTATGCCCTGGCCTTGGCAAAGAGGCAACGCATAGCACATACACTGGCTCAGTAGGAACCCTGGGAAAGATACCCCTCTCTGACTCACTCAAATAATAACAAGGATGCCTAAAATGACATGTCCTGCTCACAAACATGTACAGGGAGTGTAATATGTGCATCCGACAGAGGCAGCCCTGCAGCACCACCTGAGGTGCTGCAGGGCTGCCTCTGTCGGATGCACATAGGCAGCCCTGCAGCACCACCTGAGGCATGAATGCCATGTGTTAAGTAATGTAACACCATGTACTATATGCACACTTGAGGACCCTGACTAACATGCACCCTCACCAAGCATGAAGCCACAAAATGAAGATGGGATGATCAATTGCAATAATTGGCTGAAGTAATGCAGTTAGTCAAAGGGGAGCCAATGTGTTTCAGCCTGGGAAGACATGCTGAGCGTGACATGATGCATCACCTGCTAGGGGTGGTGTGCACCTATCAGTCCAGGCCCCAAGGATACTGGCAAACGCTGTCAGTACCCACAGCGTGCCCTGTATAGGTAAGTCTCAAAACACAAACCCACCTTCATAGGTACCACAAGGGATAGGAACCTAGATGTAATGCTACCCAATGCCAGAAGTCTAAACAGCAAGATGCGTGCAGTGTAAACGCACACAGTATGGAGAATTTTGATATCTGTCCTGTAATAGAAAACTGGGTCAAGGCTCACATCAGCACCCTAACACTACCAGGTTACACCTCATACTGTGCTGTAGAGCCTCAAAACATGGAACAAGCTACAAAAGGAGGGTGACTAGCGATAATTGTCAAGGATAACCACACCCCCATGTTGGTACAACAACAAGAAGCAGCATGGATTAGCCATGGTCAAGTACCAGTGGCTAAAACCACCTCCCAGTATATAGCCTGCTGCAGACTACTGTCCTAACACCAGGAACTGCACCTGGCCTATGTTGGAATACATGAATATATCATGCCCCCCAAACCACATTATATTGGTTGACTGAAAATACCCAGACATACACTGGGAGCATTATACTAGCACCAACACAGTAGGAGAAAAGTTTCCAGAATCCATAAACCAAAATGACCAGGAACAACATACCACTCCCACGAGAGGGGTAAGCATACTGGATGTGATAATCAGCAACATGCATACTGGATGGCAAGATGAGAAGTATATCCCTCACTGGTAGGACCAGACCATAGAGTAATCACACTGGATATACACATCCTGACCACAGTCCCTGGCCAGAAAATCACAGTGAAAAACATGTGTAAAGCATAAGATGCACCCCTCCAAACTGATGTGGAATCCACTAAAGGCCCTGTGCAAATGCAGAATATGGGACACACTGCAGAACCTGTTATACAGGCATTCCATGAACACAGCCAGGAATGCTTGGATTATGCAATCATAAATAACAACAAGACACAATGCCATACACGCAGGCATCTGGCATGCTGGACTCCAGCCATTACCAAACCATGCAAGAGAATGAGGAAGCTACTACATGATAGAGCAAACATAAAAAGGGAAGTAATCACTGATCAGTAGTATGGCAATAGAATATGTCCACACATACAATCCACTAAGGCCAGCTACAACAAGTAGAATATGTGAATCCTGAGGCAATGTTACACCTGCCCCAAGTACACAGACAACCCTCAACTCCCCCCAATAAATACAAATATATGTGAGAGATGCAACCATTTATCCAAACCGGAGGCTGAGCTCCCCCAACTCAGTACTGTCAAAACTAGTCAGGAGGAGAAGGTAACCACATACACCACAAACCCAGTCCCACATAGACCTATCACAACTGTAAACCAAACACATAAACACAGAAAAACATTCCCGGAGGACCTAATTACAAACACACCACACCAACAGAGGCCTCCAAAGCAGACCCCAAGCAACCACAACCTCCAAACATAGCACACGCAACACATAGTACACAAAGCTGGTGTGCCAAACAGTCACAGGCCAGAAGGAGAAACAACATGCCTGATACAGTTGTAATAGGTGTCTGTATAGGCAGACACACTGCTGTCCCACTCACCAGACTGAACAAGGGAAAGGGTACAGTAAGCTGCCTGAAGGCTGCTACAATACACCACATAACACAAGTACGCAGGTCATCCCAAAGCAAGCAGAAATATGATGCACTCATTGTCCATGCTGGTGTAAATGACCCTAGATGTACCTGCCTGGACTACATGAAAAGAGACATGGATGTGCTCTCTGAGTATGTACTCCAGGCCGGTATGACACTGGCCATTTGCAGTATCCAACCCTCACCAAGAATGATGCCACAGTACAAACACAGAATGATCAGCTTTAACAGGTGACACAATTACAGCTGTCTGTCCAAGAGGATCTAATGTCTGTCTGCTTGAGATGCCATGCATGACAAGCCATGCTGCTGTTCCAGGGATGGCTTGCACCTGTTACCCCTAGGCGTTTGGATACTGGATAAGGCCTTTGCCACCTCCATAGAGCCATACGTAGGCAAGGCTGAAAAGACTAACCCACCACCCTAGAAAACATAAGTGGTAAGAAACATAAGGGTAATGCTGACCAATGCCAGATGTGTAAACTGCAATATGCATGCTCCTGGGACACTTCACAGTATGGAGAACATCGATGTCTGTGCAGTGACAGAAACCTGCTGCAAGCCTACTGACAGCACACCAGCACTACCAGGTTATACCTCATATCATGTGTTATGGCCCCAACACCTGGACCAAAACATCAAAGGAGGGGGGAGTATCCATATGCAGCACAGACACCCATACGGCCAGGTAACTGACAATGCATGAAGCAGTGGAGACCACCCATGTGCACCTAACTGTAGTCAAAACTGCTGTACAGTCTGTAGCATGCGACAGACCACACTCTCATACACAGGAACCCCACCAAGACATCCTGAAGACACTGGACAGTATGAATGTCCCACCAAATACCAAACAAGGTACTCACAAATTACCACATAGGTGGTAAACCATTATGTATGCAAGGTGTAATCAGGGACCTAGGGACACAAGTCGACAGTAACCTGTCATGTAACACTCACAATGCCAATGTGGCTAGGAAGACTGTCTATATTGGACACCGTATCATGAAAGGATTCACATCTACATCAACAGAGGTCACTGTGACCCTGTACTGTTCACTTATCAGACCCATAATCTAGTACAATGACTCATATGGGATGTACTGTACCTGACACCTGCAGCGGTTAGGAAGGCCTCAAAGGTACCTCACCAAGAGGATAAAGGGTGTCAAATATATGTCATATGCTGCCTGGCTGTAGACACCCCAGCTGAATGCAGTCACAGACTGCCTACACAGAGGCATTGTATGTCTGTTGTACAAGGCCATGTCCAACACAGGAGTAATGGACATGCCCCACCCCAGGAAATCAAAGCCATTGGAGCTGTGAGAGTGACAGATGTTAACCTCAACACATAATGAAATAGGATGTGCTGGAGGGACAGATACATAACCCAGAGTCTCCCCACACCATGGAACAGGATCCCACTCCATGTTAGGCAGAGCCCCTCACTGACACCCCTCAACAGGAATATTGCCAAGTGGATGGATGATCGTAGATGTACACTGGGGGGTCTTCACTGTGTCACGTTCAGACAGAGGCACAGTAAAGAAAATCATAAATGGCCATAATATTCACATAGCAAGGGGCGGCGAAAGACACACACACTCTGGCTAGGCTTACTAATGCCCTAGGGTGGATAGCCTCGTATGAATCTATGAACTTATGAAGATACAAATTGTACAGGACACTAAGGATAATCACAAGGCTTACTCAACTGATGGTAGGAACCATGTTGGGAATTCACAGATATGCTCCGAATCACACAGATATTACAAACAACATACCAAACACACACACATATTGCCAACATACATCCTGACAGGTGCAGTGCAAACCCCCCCCCCCCCAGAATGCAAAATATCTATCCCAGCAGACTGCTGGCCCCCTGACATTGCAGATGCTGAGGTAACAGCCATAATCTACAAAGCAAAACACACAGCAGCAAAGGTATGAGATGGTGTCCTGGGATGAGGCCAACATGGACTCCAAGAAGAATGGAATGCCAAATCACACTACTGCTGAAGGTCAGCCTTACCACAGGATATGTACCCAAAGAGCAGTGTACAACAACAGTGGTCCTTCACAACAAAGGTGTTGCCTGAATGGATACTGCAAACTATCACCCCAGGATCCTGACAAGCTTGGTCTGCACAGCTATGGAAAGGATCAGCATGTACCGCAGACATAAAGCTATCGAGGACCTACTGACACCGGACCCTACACAGTGTGGTTGTCGTAAGTGCAGATCCTGCCCCTAAACATGTTTGACTCATTTGAAACAGTCATTAAGGTCATCGATGAGGGTAATGTGGTCCACACAGCATAGCTGGACCATGCAAATGCTTCCAGACAATACCCTACATGTTCAGTATGGATATGTTCACCAGCTTAAATATAAACCCCTATGTCAGTAGAGGGGTTGCAAACCAGACCAAGGACAGAACTGACATGGTCAGACATGCTGCATCCATGTCAGACTACAAACCAGATATAAGTGGCATCCCACAAGGCTTGGTCCTGGGACCTCCCCCATTCCGTATATATGTCCCATAGGTACAGGCCAACATGGAAGGACTGTGACTGAACATGTATGCAGAGGAGTACAAACTGCCCGCCATATCTGACCCCCAGCTGACACAAGCAACCTACAAAAGGGCCACATAGAAACAGACAACTGGTGCCATAGTCATGTCAGCAAGCTAATTGCAGAAATGTGTATAGACAACCAATGTGGATATACAGTAAGTGCCCACCAATTACCACACAGGTGTTAACCCATTACGTACCTAACATGTAATGAGAGACCTGGGGACACAAGGTGATAGATATCCTGCATTGGACAAACATGTGGCTGTAGTGTTCACAGAAACATACCATATACCCACCCAATCATGAAGGTTGTCAGTTCTAGATAAGGGGAAGTCACTGTGGCTCTGCACTCATCCTTCATCAGCATCACAATTGACTACAATAGCCCATGTGGGATGTACGTCAGCAGACACCTCCATCAACTGTAAAGTCCACAACAGTACCTCACCAGGAGTAGCAAAGAGCATGAACAGATGCCATGTGTTGCCTGATTAAACAAACTGCAGCTCCACACACTGCCATACTGCCCACCCAGAGGCAAGCTGTGCCTGATGTATGAAGCCATGTCCAAGCTGGAATCAATGAACATGCTGCACCTTGTACAATCTGAATGGCAGTGAGCTATGCACATGAGAGACCTGAACCCCAGCACTTACATACATAGGACAAGCTGTACTGAATGATCCATAACACAGAAGCCACCCCCACTCTTGAGTAAACTCCCAGTACAGGTTAGCCAGAGAGTCACCCATCGACACCCCTCAAGAGGAATCTTGATGAGTGGATGGGAGATGGTAGGTTTACCCTGGGTATCACTGTTATGTCACAGGTAGACGGAGGCACAGTATACTAACCATGCCATATGTCATGGCAAACTCCAGTTACAAAGTGTGTCGAAGGACAAACACACTCTCTGACTAGCATCAGAAATGGCCTAGGGCACATCTCTAGTGTTTGCCAATGTCCACCTATGTTGTGGAATACACTACCAATGTTGAACAAGCCTGGTGTAGGTAGTCCATATCTGAACATAATGCAACATGGTCATATGTGCACAACTGGCCCCTACACAGTCTGTTGTGCTCACTATGAAGATGTTAAGCAGTGATAGGACTAAAGCCCAGGATACTGTCCACCACAGTGAAAGTACTAAACCAGTACACTATACGGTACTACAGTGTTAGGTCATTATGAAATGATGTTGACAACTGTATGCAAAGTATCCCATGCAATCCCTGCAGGCACAGTATAATCCCTGTTGTGGTCAGACACGAAGCAGTTGGCCAGTAAGTACACAACATGACACCCAACACACAACCATAAACGTGAGATATTGTTGAAGTTCACACTCACCCAAATATGTGGTGAACTGCAGAGTTCAACATATGGAAAGCTCATACTGGGCATGCTCGCACCCTTTGATAAATGAGGCATATGTCAGACAACATGCCATGGAAAGGCTGAACTGGGCATGCTCACACACTTAGGCCATATCTCCGTTTAGCAGTTGGCCACACATATCTGGTATGTGTACGTGTCATTCCAGGAACCAACCACAATATAGCAATCTGCCCAGTGCACACAGTAAATGACTACAGAGACATAAGTGATATAGTGGATCGCCCTCATATTCAAACATCTTCCACAGATACACAAGTTGTTCATAGGAACAGGGAATGCTATGGCAATAAAGACCTGCAAACCATCAAACAGCAAAAAATATTGTGCATCTGACAATTAAACATATGGTTATAGAGGTCAATACTAGGCTGTTTGCCCTAGGGAATGACAGCTTAGCCAGAGTGTGCTTGGCATCTGCATCTCCAATACAGTAGGCTACTGTGCCACTGTAAAGTAGGTCACATAAGACAACGTGTGAGGCTAGTGTGCTGTGCCTCTGTCAAGCAGGGACACAGTGGAGATCCCAGGGTTTGAATGTGCTAAGCCACATCCATGTTGTTGGTGTGTGCTGGAAGAGTGTTGCTGAGGACCTCTAACAGTAAGTGGGCATCAATAACAGACTGAGGGGAGCCCTATCTGCATTGTCTGGACAATTCCACTGTCAACACTGTGTTGTGATGATTATGTGGGATTGAAGTGTCGTGCCGGTACTGTTCAGAGATGTCCTCCCTCTGTGGGCTACAGCTCTGCAATGTATCAGCTCACTCTGTCTGTTGGACGGCTCATAAATGGCTGGTGTACACCTGACAGGTGTCCTGTTGTGGAGCAGTCATGGGTATATGTGGGATAGCATGATCAATGCAAACCTTACACATGCTCATAGAATGCAATTGTCAAGGATTATGCAGAGTGGCCAGTATAGTCCCCCACCATGGGTCCTTTGAAGTCATCCACCCCAGTCGTCACAAGTGTAGAGTCTACTTGTGCTAAATACAGTTTGTTTGTAGTGACAACCTTGCCTGGAGGTGGGGATGGGATATGGATGTCCAGGGAAAGGTGGGTATGGTCAGATATCAACAATGGTGGTCTACCTCTGGTGTGGAACAGTGAGTACCCATGTTGCAGATGGACAGGTGCAATATGTATTCCTCCATGTGGCTGTGGTGAGTGGTTCTGCCATAGCACATGGACACACAAATTGTAGTGGTTGTAGGATAATGTTGTAGAAGCCTGAGTAGTTCCCACACACAATATGCCTGTACCTGATGTTAACAACTGGAATGGTGTATGTGAACACCTGCGTATCCTGGCACTGTTCCCAGGGAAGCAAAGTTTGTGTCCTGGATGTGGGAGTGGTGTTCTGGACTGGTTGTGTTGTGTGTTACAGGTCCTGTGGTCATGAAGCACGGTATAGAACATAACCTGCCAGTGCGATGTGCATATCTGACCCTGAAGTAGGTGGCTGCGAATGCATATATATGCTATCCCCCACGTGACAGGTAGTACTAGATGTACATACCTCTGTAGAAATAAAGATGTCAGCACCCTATAAATACTGCAGGTGCAGAACAGATGCCCAGTAATTCGGATAGCGTGCTCTGCTAATGCATTTCCCTCAAGTGCCATAATATAGTTAGGTAGGAGTTTGAACCATGCAAATGCTCAGTGTGTGTGTGTGTGTGTGTGTGTGTGTGTGTGTGTGTGAGCGGGGTTGTTGTGTGTGCAAGTCTGTGTGAGGGAAGTGTCCCTTTTGGCAACTGGGAAAACACTCTACAGGATGCGCATTCCCCTTTCTAAGCACTGATGATGTCAGCACCCTATAAGTACAGCAGGAGAAGGGAAACGTCTCAGTAATGTGAATAGTGCACTCTGCTAATGCATCTGTCACGAGTGCCATAACATAATTAGGTAGGGGTTTGAATCCTGCAACTGCCCAGTGTGTGTGTGGAGGGGGGTTAGTGTGTGTGCAAGTCTGTGTGAGGGAAATGTCCCTTTTGGCAACTGGGAAAACACTCTACAGGATGCACATTCCCCTTTCTAAGCACTGATGATGTCAGCACCCTATAAGTACAGCAGGAGAAGGCACACTTCCCAGCAATGTGAATAGCACGCTCTGCTAATGCGTTTGTCACGAGTGTCGTAACATAGTTAGATAGGGGTTTGAAACCTGCAAGTGTGTGTTTGGATGAGGGGAGTTTGTGTGTGTGCATTTCTGTATGACAAACATGTGCAAGTGTGTGTTTGGATGAGGGGAGTTTGTGTGTGTGCATTTCTGTATGACAAACATGTGCTTTTTGGCAATCAGGAGAACACACTACATGATGCACATTACCCTTTCCAAACACTGATGATGTCAGCACCATATAAGTAAAGCTGGCGAAAGGACGCCTCCCAGTAATCCGAATAGGCGCACTCTGCTAATGCGTCTCTCTCAAGTGTCATAACATAGTTAGGTAGGAGTTTGAAACCTGTAAATGGCAAGTGTGTGTGTTTGGCTGAGGGGAGTTTGTGTGTGTACATTTCTGTATAAGAGACATGTGCTTTTTGGCAATCAGGAGAACACACTACATGATGCACATTACCCTTTCCAATCACTGATGATGTCAGCACCTTATAAGTACAGCTGGAGAAAGAGCACTTCACAGTAATCCAAATAGCACACTCTGCTAATGCGTCTTTCTCAAGGGTCATAACATAGTTAGGTAGGGGTTTGAAACCTGTAAGTGTGTGTGCAATTCTGTATGAAAAACATGTGCTTTTTGGCAATCAGGAGATCACACTACATGATGCGCATTACCCTTTCCAAACACTGATGATGTCAGCACCCTATATGTACAGCTGGAGAAAAGAAACTTCCTAGTAATCTGAATAGTGCACTTCGCTAATGTGTCTCTCTCACGTGTCGTGACATAGTTAGGTAGGGGTATGAATCCTGCAAGTGTGTGTGTGTGTCGGGGGGGTAGTAGGGTGTGTGTAATTGCAAGTGTGAGAAAACAGATCCTTTTGGCAAATACTACAATACACCAGATGCTGCATATTCCCCCAGTAAACACAGGGGATGTCACCACACTATCAGTACAGCCAAACAGGGCTACTTGCCCAGTAATGCCAATAGTGCGCTCCGCTACTGGGTCTATTACCACTGTCAGAGCACAAATAGGTATGTTTTGGAAACCCACAACTGCCACGTGTGGTTGTGTCACACAATATGACCATGTATGGGGTGTTGTTCATAACAATGCATGCCATTGCCTAAACCAGCAATGGCAATGCACACATGATGTATGTGTGTGACACATACACATATATACCTGTGACCTTCAGTAGTTACCATGTCTGACATGTGCCTCAAGTGGATAAATGGTATTCGCAATGCATAACATTATGACTGTGTCTTACTGTGCAGGTGCTGCACGCAGTATGTGTTTATACAGTGTGGGTTGTATATGGTATAATATCAACAGCAGGGGATACACATCTGGTCTGGGCCATATAGTCTACATGTAGTCGATGAACAGGTGCTGCATGTTCCCACCTGTTGTGGGAGTGGTAACATGTTGTACCACTGCAATTCAGTGACTACATGCTGGGAACCTTTCAGCTAGTGTGTTGTAGCTACAGTAAACTCACGCACAATGTTTGGCTGGATGCAGTCCAGCCATATAAAGACATTTCTAGAGACTGTCATATTGCCAGTGTTGTTAGGGAGGACAGGTGGGTTTCCTGTGTATGGGATGGTTGTGTGTGCCAGGCTATGAACCAGAAGGCAGTCCAACACACTGTTAGCTGCTCATGGATAGGCCCTGATGCTTTGTGTTGTGCCAACAACCTGGAGGTGTGTGTATCTGTGGTGCCTTGAGATACCACCCCCCTGTCCATGTGTGTTACATGTGTAGGGGATGACAGGCATGGTATGAGGTATAACCTGGCAGTGATGGGTTGCACCTGTGAGCTGTGAATCAGGAATCTGGTACTGCACAGATATTGCAGTTCACCGTGCTGAGGACAGTGTCCAGTGGATGCATCTTGCGGTGTACACTGCTGGTGTTGTGTAGCATCACTGTTAGTGTCCTATCCTGTGTGATACCCATGGAGGTGGCTATGTAATCCGTGTCCTGCAGCAAAAGGCACTATGTGTGTATCAAGGGGCTTCGCCAATATACAATGGCCCATGGGTGTCACGTGCAAGCTGCCCCTTGCAAATCATTGTGGCTTCCCTAGCATGTAAGCACACGTTGACAGCCATTGGATAACCTATGAATGACATTGGAGATTGAGCAGAATGTAGACATAGAACACCCTTCCTACATATTGTGGTAGCATACCTGGTGAGAGTATGATGGCAACCAAGATCAGGCTCATACTGGCCAGTGCCACATGCTGAGAGATCCCTTCTATGTTCCCTATCATGTAGTCCAGGGAGGTATGTCTCAGGTCATCCATAGTGGCATGGACAATGACTGAGTCATATGTGTCCATGCCTCTGACTGACCTGTATGCATGTGTTTTGTGGTGGACCATAGTGCCCCACGGGCATATCACTGTGACCTTCACCATGTACAGCCTGTTGAGCGGGACCCCACTGCAGTGGCCAAGAGAGGTACCTGACACATCTGTAGCAGGTGTGTTGTGTAGCCCTAAAGGCTGTGAATGTGTGGCACACGGGATGTGTGTGCCATGTGTGGCATGTGCTCTGTTCTGACATAACGTATGCCTGTGTGCCAGCTGCGGAGGTGTGTGTTGCTCAGGCAGGATGCTATTCTGAGTCTCCAAGTATGCCCCAGTGTGTTCAGATTGCTGTCAGTGCGGGTCTATGTCAGACTGGTATTGTAGTCACTGTAGTATGTCATGCCACCTGACAGGGTATGGCAGTACTGGGTTCAGAGTGCTCAGTCCCCAGATTAGCTATGTGGTGGCATCCCACACATGTGTTGTACGTTTCTGGCCAGGGGAGAGGGTTGACTGCATACATGTGGCAGCTGTGACATTGCCACATGACTCACATAAACCACAACTGGACCATAGAGGTGATTCTCAGGTTACCTTTGCACATGCTACCATAGTAGTGTGATTGCCATGGTGATTACCAACACATAGGGCCAATGGGGAACAACATACTGAAGGTGAGTATGTGTGGGTGTACTGCTACTGATTTCATAGCACTGGCATATATGACTGCACATGTGGGTAAATGCCAGGTAAGTCATGTGCAATGTGTCACAGGCAACATACATGCGAACAGGACAGACAGTGACATTCTGTCATGTGGAAAATTGACATACGTATAGTACGCTATGCAGATGTCACTAGGAGTCCACAGAAGCTCTGTAACTCTGCATTGCAGGTGGAAGCAGTGTTCCAGGGAACCCCAAGCAAACATGCATGCAAACAAAGCTACAGTAAGCAGGGCTGGAAGTAGTCCATTGTACAACAAAGAAGGGGTAACACTTACAGTAGGTAACAGTGCAAATATGTAGGCACTATCAACATGTACCCAGGAATGCACAGCTCAGATGTCCATGGTAGAACTGATACTATGTCATGGTTAATTGTGATTTGTATTACATTGGTACTGCACACATATCAACATGCGCAAACATCCACATTGCATAGTCGTTGTGGGCAACATGCCACCATTACTGTACATGTCCATCATTGCATATCACTACTTGCATTAGCTTCTCCCCTGTGTTACCTATGTATGTCGCTATCTGTTTACATCCTTACCACCGGTATGCAATAATGTGCAGCTGTTACACTATGGTACTTACTATGGGTGTAGATAACAATTCAGGACAGTCATACAGTTACTGCATCAGGCATGCTGGGATATACACACAGTCATATCAGCACACTGTATTGTTACCAACATAGTAATACATTTCTATGTAGTCACCCTGTGCATCAGCAATGTGTTTACCTGTTCCTGCACTGATGTTGGAGATTGCAGGAGGTGGCACAGTTTCATCATATGCACAGGGTGTGAATTAGGTATGCCTGAGTCTGCCACTGATAACACCAACTGACATGTGTGTGTATGTGTGTTGGTGAGGGACAGCAGTACAGGGTGGGGCACTGTTGGTGCAGTGTGTGCATGTATGTGGTAGCCCTAGATGTTAACATTTCGCATGTGTGTATGCATGCATGCAGTTCCACCTCATGGCTGCCATATACTGGAGTTTGTGGACAGCCACAGACTGCACCTGGCAGGTCATACAGATCAGTGTCTGTGGGCACGGACACTGTACCTGTGCCTGGCAGGGGTGATATGGACCATATCCGGTACTAAGCCAGACTGGGTACTGTCATCAGAAGTGGAAGTGTGTTGACTGGACACAGGTCCCTGTTGGGACTGTCCAGAGCCACGTGCACGTGGTCTCCTGGGGCGTTCCGATGACAGCACAGACTCAGCATTGCTGGGGTTGCTGCTGGCACTATGGGGCATCCACGGGCCTGTTGTCATCCGCTCCAACTGCCAGCTGCTGCTGTTTCTGGCATATGGCCATGTCAACGCCACAACCATCCACCATTGCCCTGGCTCATGGACATGCATTGTGAAACTGCTGTAATATGTCCCCACAATGTCTGTCTATGACATCGGCGAAATTACGGATAGCATCCGCGATGTTACGCATACTGTCAATCATGGCTGTGTGACATGCTCTCAGCTCACTCAGACCCTGTCTGGTGTACCTTTCCATATGCAACTGTGCCTGCATGACAGCCCAAAACATAGCTGAAGCTGACAGACCTCTTTGGGCACGTCTGCCAGAGGCAGTATGCCCACGGATGCTCCCATGAGAACCCATGGGCAACTGTCTGTGTGGTACCATCACAGGACCCTGCCCATGGCTGCTGTGTGGGGAAGCATGTGCCACAGATACCACATTACCCTGGTCAATGCCCACTGTATCCTGTCCATCAGCTAGGGACAATGGTGACATAGGATGTACTGGCAGGATGACTGTGTGCAATGATGGGGTTGACAGCTGTGTATTGTCAATTGGCTGACCAATGACCGACCCTGACACATCTTCCTGTGCCATTACACAGATATCATCATTATCAGTACCTGTGGCACCAGATTCAGGTTCCCTGCTGCAGGACACCAGAGCAGCACCAGAACCTGTGGGAGGAAGACAGGAAATACAGTTTACAATGTCTACACAATGTTACCAGTGATGCACTAATGCACACATGCACACATGCACACGTGGACACATGCACACATGCACACGTGCACACGTGGACACAGGCACACATGCACACATGCACACATGCACATGTGGACACAGGCACACATGCACACATGCACGCATGCACACATGCACACATGGGCACGTGCACACGTGGACACATGGACACATGGACACATGCACACATGCACATGTGGACACAGGCACACATGCACACATGCACACGTGGACACATGCACACATGCACATGTGGACACATGCACACATGCACACATGCACACATGCACACGTGGACACAGGCACACATGCACACATGCACACATGCACACCCCACAGTATACACACAGAGCACTACTGAGTTACACTAGTATTACTAGCACTGTCAGGACTATTATAGGTATTGTTAAAACACACTCACCAGCATGGATGGGCTGCCTTGCTGTAACACCGCAGGGACCTGCAGAAATGAGGGGATTAATATCAGCGGGCACAACTGTGCTATTGATACTGTATATGATACAGTGCAGTAGTACACCAGTTGCCTTTCACATGTCAGCTGCTGATATTGGCAATATCACACCTGCACAATTACATACTATGTTGACAGCTACATACCACGGACACACCTTACACATGCATAAACTAACAGTGTACAGAACAGTCAAGTGTACATATGGCATATTACCTGCACACTCCATGTTGTGTTGCTGTGTGGATCCAGCCTCCATCATAATGCAGGTGTGTTGCTGTTGATGTTCCTGGGCTGGAGCCACAACACTTAGGAGTAGCCCCTCCAGTCTGGTGAGGGGGGGGGGGTTGTGTGGCCACCCCACCCCCTGTGGCGACCTGTTGCCTGTGGATATCCGACGCACGCTGACGGACATTTCTGATTAAATCACTGCAGTGATGTCGTACCTGCTCATATGTCCTATTATGCGTGCCAATGTAATTTACCCTACGGACAAGGTCTTGCCACAGTGCAGCCCTCTCCTGCTGATTCTGGCTGGTGCGGGAAAACAGTATGTCATAATCCCACACCAGGCTCTGGTGTATCTCTTCATCTTCTGCAGCAGAGTAGGCAGGATTTTGCTGACGCGCCATGTACCTGGAAAAGAACACAAACAGGATATCAGCAGACTATGTCAGCAATATATGGCACACATACTATACATGATACTCAACTGTAGTGATATACTACTACTCCCATATGTAGCACGTGTGTGTCTCTTGGTGGATACACAAGTACATGGCCAGATATCAGTGCTCAGCCAACACCTGTGCAACAATACCTGCCACATTCCATACAACATAGTAGCATGCCCCATCGGCCAGCACACTTAGACAGGTCCAATGCACAACCTTACTCTGGGGGTTCATACCAAGGTACTGTATGTGGAACGCCATCTACTAGTGTGATCTGGACACAAATTACTCGGCATGGATATACATATCCCACCACCACCACCACCAGCACAGTAGACTACTTTGATATAAATGTGATTAGACAGATATTCACTTGTTAGGACTGACATGGTATCCATGCAGCCCACTGGGCCAGTGGAAGCCACAACCCACACTGCTGACCCCTTTGCGAATGCTTCCCACGGACATCCCAAAGAATGCATGGAACATGCACACACATTTCTAACCCAGACCCTATGCACAAAGGTTAGGCATCCTGTCTGGTGGACCCCAACCAAAGGCAGATTGTATAATGATAGAAGGAGGCTACTGCAGGACAGAGCAGATTCACATAAAGGGAAGGCATCTGTGGCCAGCACTGGTAATAAGCTACGGTCTCTCATAACAACATCCATGGCCTACTCTGGGAGGGAAATGGCCACAAACACTATAGATAACCACAAGGCCTTCTTCAGTTATGTTAGACATATGGACCAAATGCCTCAGATATGCTCTGAGTTACTAGACACCTACTTAAAATTCACTGAACACACAGATATTGGCAACATTCTGGCAGACAGGTTCAGTGCACGTATCCCCCCCTCCTTCTCCTCCACACTTAGAAATACTTATCACAGCTGAATGTAACCTCCCTATCATCTCAGATGTCCAGGTGAGGGCCGCCCTCAGCAAAGCAGAACACACAGCGTCAATGTGTCCTGATGGTATCCCTGGATGTCTGCTACTTGAACTCCAAGATGAGATACAACCGCATATAAGACTGATATTAAGCCTTGGCCGTACTACGGGATATGTACCTGAACACTGGCATACAGCAACAGTGGTCCCACTCCACTAAGGAGGCACCTCTACTGACCCTGGGAACTACCGCCCCATAAGCTTAACCAGCCTGGTCTGCAAAGCTATGGAATGATTCATTATGTGACGCATATACAGCGATATTGGGTACCTGTAGACACTTGATCCCACCCAGTTTGCTTTTGTGATGGGCTGATCCTGCCTTTTGAACCTGGTTGACCTTTCAAAACAGTCATTACAGCCATTGATGAGGGCAACGCAGTCCATACAGCCTACCTGGACTTGCCTAAGGCCTTCAACACAGTACTCCACTCAGGCATCATAGACAAGCTCATTAGCTTACATATTACTACATATGTCACATGATGGGTTGCACACTGGCTGACATACAGAATCCATAATATCGATATTGCAGGAGCCATGTCAGACTCAATGCCAGTCACATGTGGTATCCCACAGGGCTCTGTCCTAGGACCCCTCTTGTTTGGCATTTACTTCTTAGATGTGAAAGCAAACATGTGCGGGTTGTGGATGACAAAGTTCCCAGATGACTGCGAACTAAGCGCCATCGTCATTACACCAGCTGACACACACATTCTACAGACAGGCCTCACTGAAACGGACAACTGGTGCTAGGATCATGGCCTAACACTGAATGACATGTAATGTATAGTCATCCCCTTTGGGTGAAACTACGTGCACACAACTTATCACATGGGCATACCTATAGATACAGACCAATGACACATATGGAGGGTTCACAGTATGTAGACTATAAACTTGTTACTTTACATTACCTGTGTTTGTTGCAGCTGTTTGCGTTACCGTTACTTTAGCTTCCTGCTGCTGCTAGCCCAGCTTGGTACTGACACTGCTGACAGCTTCAACTTAGTTTGTGTAATGTGTGTTTTTGTTTGTGTTCTTATTTTCTTTTTTTTTTTTCTCTCTCTCTCTCTCTCTCTCTCTCTGTCTGCCTCCAGACGGTGCAATGAAAGTATTGCATTTGTGGAGTGGGAGTACAGGATGCTTTGTAGGTATCTGTATAAGTCCATGTGATGGCCTCTGCACCAATTGTAAGCCAGCATTTGCTAATTGCATGCAACCAGTTGTGTACTGATTGCAGTTCTCACTGTGATTTCAGGACAGTGCTATAAAAGGGTATGTGAAATAGGCATTGCCCTTTCAGATTGTAAGGGTGGGGACCATGCTCGTATGCTGTGGACACTGTTCTGTGAGTGTAAAGGTTAGTATCTCTCTCATGATTCAGGCTGTGTTGTAGATTCACATTTCTCCATTCCTCTCTCCTGTTTCCTGTACTAAGTGTGTATTATGCACACTGACACCTACAACTATATATATATATATATATATATATATATATATATATATATATATATATATATGTAAATATACATACATTTATATGTACATTAACTGACATTATTACCTACTAGCTACCAACTAGCATGGCTGTTTCTGTTCACACACTACTATTATAGAAATCCACTAGATTTGACAGTAAGTATACATGACATGCTTTGTGTACTACACATCCTATATTCCCTTTACATTCATTCCTACTATTACATGATATATTTATTTTAGCAGAATGTTCTTGTATAACAATCATGGCTTAGTGGTAAGTCATGCAGACTACTATTTCCAAGGTCCTGGGTTCAGGACTGATAGTGGGCTTTTATTTTGCTTTTGAACTGACTACAGGACCTGTCAATCAGAGTGACTAAGGCACTCTTAAGCAGTTGTAACCAGGTTAGTGCTGGTTTGCGCGGAGCTCCCGCATGCACACTGGCATTCAGCTCTGCGCACACCCGCTTACAACCGCTTAACAGTGCTTACTCTGGCGCACACCCACACCATTTTCTTTGAAAGAAATGAAAATGGGGAGACAGGAAAGTGGTGAAAAAGGGGTCACAAAGAGGGTAAGACAGTAGGGAAACAAGCTTGGGTTTTGCAGGAGGGATGCAGGTAAGGCCCATAGCTGCCCATTTCTTCATCAGCAACAGCTGTGCATATGTTTGTAATTTGGTGTGACATTTGAAAACTTCCACCCCTGAGAGAGGTGTCAGGACAACAATAATACTTGTTGTACAGCCAATTGTAATTGATAGTTTCCATGTCCAGCAGAGATGTGTGCGGAATGGGCAGCTATGTATGGGGCGTAATTTTTTTGTGGGTACAGAGTGCCCTTTTATTTATTTATTTATTTATTTTTCAGGTGAGAGTGGTATGTCAGGTAAAGGAAGTTGGTATAGCTGGGGAGGTACGTTGGGTAGGTCAACAGACAAGACAAACAAGACGCATACAGGGGCGGTGTATGACACGTGTGGGGAGGTTACACAATTGACGGGGACGGATGTTTGGATATCCAGAGCCCATGAGCCCACAGATGGCAACAGTGGAACTGATATCCCCACCTATGGGCAGTTGCCACTGTTCCTTCACTGCCCAGGATGGGGCTGTGCTGGGGGCTGTTTAGGCCGGGCAACAGGCATGCCCGTAAGTTGTGCCACCTGTGCCTCAAGCTGGCATAGGGGCCCAAGAACAGAGTCCTGGATCTCCCTACGCACCACAGTCTGGACGCTACAGAGGGTGAGTGGTGGTTCTCCTCCGGCCACACTTGCAGAGGGGGGACGGGCCCCATCCCCTGCAGCGTTTCCACTCGCAGGTGGCACAGGGCCACCAGAGGAGGGTCCAGACAGGGCACTAGTGCCAGGTGCACTCGCCAGCTGAGGTGGGAGAGGTGGGTCCGCTGGAACCCGCCTTCCCTGTCGTCCTATGTTTTGCATTATGTCATGACAGTTTGGGTTAGTAACATACAATACTATTCGCAATTAGTTGTAACAGCATGCATTAGTATTCCCATTAACCAAACACCCAGAAATTCACACCATTGCACAGCGAGCATAACACATGCATAATTTGAACAGCAATACACAGTCCAACAACATGCAGGGTTGATTGATGGCAACAGGCCATCAGGTTTGGATGTATGAACAGGGCAGATGCATCAACGGACATGCAAATATATATAACCCAACAGGACAAATGTCCAGGGATGTTAATTGTGATTGCACATACCATTTTCACATGGAATGGGTTATATGTGGTTATAGGGTGGGGTGAAGAAAATAATATTAACACCTTCGAATACCAATACATATGCTGTACATTTCTAATAGCTGCACACATATATACACACTACTGTTCTAACTACAGTTTCCTATATGATAACTACTTCAACTTGGTGATAGGACTGTTACTGCAACATCAATATACATTTTATTGTTCTTCATACACATTCATATCTAGCTTTGTTCAGCTACATCATCCTGCTGCATTTGCTTTATATAGCTATAGACAGGTGTGGATGTTTGGTATATCAGACAATCATACTATCTGCATATTGCAGACTGAGAGCAACATATCCAGATTTTGGGATACACATTCCAGATGCAGCAACACTTTGAACAGATTTTGCTGTTTGGTTTTGATTCTCACATGCATTTCATTCTGTCTTGACTGCAGTATACTTTATTCAGGGGTTATTACTACTTTATTGGTGGATTCATAACTCTTTCTCACACTCTCTCACTTGTTTTCATTTTACTATTCAGGATGGTACTTACTTCTAGGCTTTATTGACATGTTTTACCTGTAGTTAGTACAATCCTTTCCAGCAGTCCCACTTCTGTCATGTTTCAGTATTTCAACAGGGATATATTTCACACATGTGATTTGCTCATCTTCTGCAGCTGTACTTTTCAGCCTGCTGCAGGTTGTGTACTATTATATTACAGGTGGGGCATCTTTATTTCAGACTTTATTTCAGACAGTTTCATTTTTCTGTTTGGATTACAGACTGCAACACACTTTTGTAATTAAGCAATACTTGCAAACACTCTTACACTGTTACTTGCACATTTTATTACTTAGTGACTACACTGCACTCTTTTGCTAACTGTCATACTTTTATATTTCTTTACAGTTACTGGGAGAGGATTACTGACCTGCCTGGTGGCACAACCACACCAGCCTATTGCCATAGGCTCTGCGGTTCACAGAACGGACACCTGCAGCTGTAATATAAATGAAGTAATATTGGAATACACATCTCCATAATATCAGCTAGTTTGATTTCTTACATACATAATTAAATGTAACTTACTCAGTAGTGGGGCATTGGGCATTTGCCGGGCCTCCTGGATCCAAAGGTTCAATTGGTCCTGCTTACGTCTTTTCAGGTCCGCATGGTGGTGACAGTCCTGCTCACCAGTCCTTGGAATCCTTGTGGCACTGGTGAGATCATGAGCCAACTGGTCCCACGCCTCAGCCCTATATGCTCCCCACAGGACCTGGCCCTGCATGAGTTGGGCCTCATGATTGTGGACTAGGAGCCAGACCATATATCTGGACTCCTCAATGCCCCACCTCTGTGCTTGAAAGCAACTACCCTCACCTACTATTGACATTCTGGCTGCAAGTTAGTTCTACAATCATTTATGCTGTGTATTCCCGCCTATGGGGCTTATATGTGCCGTTTTTCCCGCACTTATCTGTGATTGGCCATTTTGGAATTGTATCAACTTCACAAAACCTGCTTTGTCATGCTCCACTTTCTATTCATTCCTATATATTTACTATTACTACATTTCTAAGTACAGCTGTCATGGCTTAGTGGTTTAGTACCTTGACTATAGTGCATGGTATCCTGGGTTCGAACCTGGCCACTGCTTTTTATATTTTATGACTGTCTAGACAGGCTAGGGGGTGTGTCTGTGTAAAGGCAGTTTTGTTACAGCTTGCTCAACGTTGCCAGTAGGTTAGTTTGTTGGCACGGTGCGCAGCTCCGCGCAAACGAGTTACGCTAGTTTACGCTTCATTTGGCTGTCAGCACGCATATTACACTCAGCTCAGCTAGGGGCACACAGTTTCAGTGTGTTAAACCACTGCTCACCTACAGGCACTCATTTTAAACCTGTTAAACCACTGCTCACCTATGGGCAGATGCCCTCACCTTGTTAAACTGTAGCTCAGCTATAGGCACATCTGGCATTTTTTATTATTTTGTTATCTCACATTTCTTCAAAATAAATGGCCTATTTCATTACATTTTACATAAAATATAATTTTATATGTGCACATATATGTCAGGGACTTGTTTCATGCTTATTTTACTAAAAATAAAAATTGATGTTGTGGGGGCTCGAACCATGACTGCCTGCTCTTCAGCCAACATCTCTACCGCTACGCTATTGCTGTTTGGCTTACTTTGCATAGTTAGTTCTTATATGCTTTTCCACTTACTGCTAACTGTGGCTGAGCTACGGGCACGCCCATGCAAACGAGCGCACTCACGGGCAAACATCTTTACAATTAAAAAAAATATATAACAAGTTCATTTATATATTTTATGTTCATAGTCTGTGGGGGCATGTTTATTCACATTTCCATGGACTCTGTCGTGGGTGTTTACTTTGGGCACTTTTACTCTTCTGGGGGCATGTCCGTTTGTAGGGCTCGGCCTACAGACATGCCCCCTACTGTCTTCCACGGGCCGTGTTAGCCTTAGGTGTGATTCAGAATGCCCTCATGCATATGCATGACATGCTGACGTCACACCGTTTAACTGCAGCCTCCGTGTAAGCCTTGTATCTCTTACACGGAGGCTTCGTGAATCCTGCCCATTGTTTATATTGTTTTCAAAGAAGGCATTTTTTTTTTACTTTCAGCTTGTCCTGGTTAGGAGTGACCACAGCAGATCACACTCCAATCTTGACTGGCAGTGGATTTTTACAGTGTTGAGCTGCCAGCCCGGCACCCAACCTTCACAGAAGGCACACACACACACACACACACACACACACACACACACACACACACACACACACACACACACACACACACACACACACACACACACACACACACACACACACACACACACACACACACTCATGCACCTACCTGTATGTCTTTAAAGTTCATTTGACCACAGGGATGACATGCACACTCTGCACAGAAGGTGCTCCAGCTAAGAAGTGAACCAGACAACTTCTTGTTGTGAGGTGACAATGCTAACTGCTGCACCACCATGGCATTTTTTATAAAGAAGGCAATAAAACTGTAAAAGTAAAAAGGAATAAAACTGCAAAAGTAACTGATCTGAAAGACATACTAAAGTATTTTAGTAAATATTATGAAAAAATAATAAAACCACCTTATCTTTGGTGAAAACTTAATAGAGTCCTTTCTGAAAGAAAACATCCTCAATAAATTATCAAAAGAACAGAAAAATAAAATGGATAAATCTTTTTCCATTAAGGATTAAAAGACCAAATTAAAAACCTTAAGACTAACAAGGTACCAGGCCCTAGATGAAATAATACCCGAGTTATGCAAAGTTTTACTTGACAGTATTTTAAACATTCTACTAAATGTCTTTGAAGAAGTCAAAAACTCAACCAGTGTTCCTTCATCATAGAGATATTCTCTTATAACTCCTATTTTAAAATCAAATAAAGATCCCACATTATGTAGTTCATACAGACCAATATCACTTTTAAATGTGGACTGTAAGATCCTTATGTGTATGCTAGCAAAAAGATTGAATCAGATGCTAACTGATTTAATAAATAATGAGACTGGATTTTAGTCAATAGGAAAGTTCAAGACAACATAATAAGATTACTGACTTTAATAAATATGAAATATAAAAATAAAAAAAGAGTTATCCATTGTTAGCTTAGATTTGGACAAAACATTTGATTCAGTAAACTGGATATACTTGTTTGAAGCACTAGATGAATATAATTTTTCTTCTGACTTCATAACGTTAATTAAAAAAATTAAAGAGAATACAATTTTGTATGTTAAAATTGGCTCCTTTATATCTAGTCCTTCTGATATTACTAAGAGTACCAAACAAGGTTGTCCCTTATCACCCTAGTTATTCACACTTATAATAGAATTGTTTGTAAACTTTATATAATCTAATACAAACATAAAAGGCATCACAATTAATAAGAACCTCTCTCCTAAAATTCAGCTCTTTGCTAATTACATTCCAATTACAAGTGGTAACATTGAACTTGCCCTAGATCGTAGTAGACTCTATAGAATTTTTTGAAAAGATTTCAGGTCTGAAATTTAGCCACAACAGAACTGAAACCTCACTTATAAACCAAGAGATAACTACCAAAATATACTAATACAACAACTTCAGTTGGGGCAATATGCAACTAAAGTATTTAGGAATCACTATTGGATCTCGTATTAAAAATAATGTCAATCAACTATCAAAACCTAGTTGATACAATTATTAAACTAACAGATAACTGGAATAAATTATTTTTTACATTTGAACACAGACTTACATTAATTAAAATGATCATTTTACCTAATAGTTTGTATGTAAACCAGTTGTTAATTCTTCCTCCTGCCATAAAAAAACATTAAAAAATAAATTCTATCTTATTAAACTTCTTGTGGTACCCTAACAAACCTAGAATTTCATTAGAGTGGCATACCAAAAGTTAAGAATATGGAGGGATCAATTTCCCTAACACTGATTTATATTCTAAATCAGCACTTATTAAGGTAGTACTACAGTGGTTTGACTCCTCTTATAATTCTAATGAGAAACTAATATATGAAAGTATGCTAAGAGAAATTAATAAATCCACCATCAACTCATATTCAGACTTAGGCATTAATGTGTTTTATTGGATAGTAAAAGACTATATATTAAATGAAAAACATTTTCTCTCTCTATCCATTTATAAACCAAGAAGTTTATGAATTCAAGTTATTAAATCAAAGATTAATAATAGTACTATTTCCTATTGCCTTCACAAATAATTGCTTAATATCATTTAGTAAAACTGAAATGCCTGGTCTTAAGAACAATAACTTAATTTATTGGCACCAGTTTCTTAATGGAAACAAAATGCACTCAGTCGATTATTTAATTGCTCGATATAGTTTAGAAAATAGCAAATGGCTGGATATATAGTCTTTTTCAGAATTTATACATGATAAAATTAAGATAGCAATAAATTTACAAAACAAAACTATTTCAAAATCTGAGATTTCTTCTCTAATATTAATAATAATCCAACTAAAGGTAAGTCAAACCTTTCAATCATGTACAAAATTACTAGAAATTAATTACCTTTCTCTGACCGCTCATTCTGGAATTATATGACAAAAGTAAATAAAGAAGAAATCTACAAGAAATGTAAGAAATCTATTAAAATGTAATAAATCTATTAAAATCTGCAGAGAAATCTACATCCTCATTATATTGGAAAATGTACACCTGAAAATTCTTACATAGAGCATTGTGAACACCTCATAAAATTGATATTATATACAAATCAGGAAAAAATTAACTGTTGGAGATATAATGAAATTCTAGATACAGACTGGCTACATATGATTATACAATGTAATAAAGTGTCTTCCTTCTGGGCTGATTTTAGAATATTTTGTCAAGCACTGTGGTCAAATCATTGTACCATTATAGATTCTTTGATACTGTTCAATGCCCTAGTCCCAGGAATCATACCAGCAACACAAACACCTCTTCTTTGGTCACTTCTAACTATTGCTAGGTAAGTAATTACTAGAAATTGCAAATGCAAATCTAACATCTCTTTTTTGAATGAATTTGTTCATATAGCTAAATCTGTTTGTAAAAATGAAATATTAACTATCAAAATGAGAACCAAAATATGACACATCACTACTCTGCATGGCAGAAATGTAATGATTTATTAGAAAAGTATTAATGATTTATGCATTTATTTCTTATGCACTTTGTATATAGTTTTTTTTTTTGCTTTGCAAATGTTATGGACTTTGTATATAGTTATGTTTATATTGCTTTGAAATATGTTCTGTTGGATTTTATAAAACCAAATAAATTAAAAAATAAGTCACTTATGCAAGAAAACCATGAAAGACTAAGAAGAGTAGTAAGGAACAATTGTAAGTTATAAAAGTAGGTTATGTACCAATGGAGAATTACTGTAGTTATCAACTAGATAGTGGTGGTGTTGTGAAAATGTTAAATCATCTGCAGTGTTTTTAACTGCTTTCACCTTGATTACTATTAAAAAGTCAGCCTAAACTCCTGTTGCATTATTTATGGGGATACTACAAAGCAAGACAAACCCCCTATAACAATCCTAGACCGCTTTGATCCTCTAACAAACTACTAATTCAGACTTGCAAAATTAATAACACAGCCGGTGATTCACTCTTTGCAAACTCTGCAAGTAGAACCAGGAACTCTCTTCCAGCTGATATTACCTTACTTTTCACCTTAGATCAATTTAAAACTAGACTCAAACAACATTTGTCACTTAACTGGCTATGTCACTGTATCAAGTCTGGCTAACTCTCTCTAGAATGTGTAAAAATCTGTTAACCAGTTTACTGTGTAATTTAATTTAATCCTGACTTGTGCTCAGGATTAACTGTAACCTGTGGAACTTGTTTAACTTGCTTACTTATGTAATCTCTGTAAATAGTATGTTTGTAATATGTAATGCTGGCATTATGTAATGCTGTATCTGCTTACCCTTGGAGCTTTTCTCCCTGGGCCTCCGATGAAAATGGACATGCATCCAATCGGACTATCCCAGTCAACAAATGTAAAATAAAATAAAATAAAATAAAATAAATAAATTACATTAAGCTGATAGGAAAAGGAGCTAATGATGTATAATAAAACTGTGACTTGGGAAACCTTGTGGAATTAACAAAAACAGTATTTTTCAGTGAACCTCTTTTTTACTAGTACAAATTCTACTCATATCCAATGTTAATATGCCTGAGACATTTATACAAATTATCTCTTTATTCATAAATATAGCCTGAAGTATTTCTTAGTAGACTATTGTTTTTGAATGTCAGATTTTTCCTATTCTTTCTTTTTTTCCAAGAAAGAGGCATTTAGGGCAAAGGATTAAGTCTATGAGCTGTTAATGAGCTAAATCTGACATGCAGGGTTTGATTTCCTCGGCCGTTGTTTTCATACTATGTGATGTTGAACAAATGAATTAACCAGATAGTGCTTGGGGGTATCTGGGTATATGGATTAGGCTGCTCAATGGTCTTCTAGACTGCAGGCCTAGTAAACACCTGCAATATTGAATTATCTTGACATAACTCTTTAAAGAGTACTGGGAACAAATTCAAAAAGTGATCCTGGACATTAAGGTTACTGATATTCAGCTGAATCATTTTTTTTCTTCTTGATGTATATCTAGCTTCTGTATATGAGGCTAATAAGCTACTGAGTCTTAGTAGTCATAATTTTGGTGGTCATAATCATAATTACAGGTCCCTGACAAACATATGTCCTTCCTCTTTTAGCAGAATGGGTTGGCAGTATATTTCAAATGAGCAACATGAAAAATCTGATCTAGGAGCTTGTATAACAAGAAATAAGAGAATTAAATTGACTTCTGCCTTTCTGTGTATGCCAGGCCTCTTGTCCACTG
Source organism: Protopterus annectens (assembly GCF_019279795.1). Taxonomy (NCBI): domain Eukaryota; kingdom Metazoa; phylum Chordata; order Ceratodontiformes; family Protopteridae; genus Protopterus; species Protopterus annectens. Next base: position 231,188,791 of record NC_056730.1, on the reverse strand, counting down.
GTTGATAACTCCAGGATAATATGTGACATTTCTCAAGTTACCAAATTTATCTACTAATGTGATGGTGTGCCTATTAGAAAAGGGAACCACAGCTTTCTCAGCTCTTCTGTGCATAAAAACTAATGGGTAATGAGTAATAGTTTCATGTTAATGAATTGTACTGTGATTGCTAATCTTCTTTATCCCTACATTCTTTTCTCATTTTGCAATCTATGTAATTTTGCTAACAGAACAAGAAATATAATCAATAATGTATAAGGTCCACAATATCAGTGACAAGTATAAACTGTTATATTGTGTTATATATTTTAATGGGAAATGTAATATTGATGTGATGTACTTGTAGTATAAATACATTGCCTCAGCTTTTATATCATACCATATTTATAAGAAATAATTGTGTTTAGTTACTACAAATACATAATATGTAAATGGACATACTTATGTTGAGACTTTTTAAAAGATAATTTTATAAGCTTATTAAGACATTTAGGGGAATTGCTTGTTACTGCACAAAAAAAACAATCAGCCTTCTACCTCTTGCCATACTGTGCATCTAAGGTTGTGCTTATCATCACAGATGTGCCCATGCTTGAATGTCAGCTTATTCTACAGTCAGTCATGTGTGTGTGTGTGTGTGTGTGTGTGTGTGTGTGTGTATATATATATATATATATATATATATATATATATATATATATATATATATGATTTAAACTTCCATTCTAGAATTCCTTAAATTAATTTTGTTACACCTGTGACTTTATTTTCTTAACAGCGTTCATCACATTTCATTTAGCATAGATTTATACAGTTTAATGCCAGATACAAAATGTTGGCCAGTAATGTCTGCTTACCTACAAGCCATACTTAATGAACCTGGTATCTGTCTGACCCATAGATATAATCCTTGTGTAGTGCATGCAGTGTGCTGATTACACTCAGATATTCAGAAAAAGACAAACCAGTTAAGCGCCAGAATGTTGCATGACCTCACCCCCATTCAACATTGTTAAGGTCTGGTCCAACACTAGGCAGTAAAATCTGCCTGTACTGTCTAGCAAATGACAGTATCAGAACAGACCATTCATTTCTGCTTGCTGTACTTAGCCTTAACACTTCCTGTAAGACAAAAAAAAAAACTTAAAGAGAGTTGCTAGAATACCAGGATGTGTGTTCTCCTGCAAAATCTGAATAATGCAAATGTTGAAATTCAAGTGTATGTCATTATTTAGGGACTTCAGGCCTCAGGGGTTCATCTGAAAACCACTTATTTTATGAAGAACAGACCAAAAATATGAAACAATAATATGCATATCCTGCAGAAATCTAGACAATTAAGAAATATGTAGTTAAGTGTAAACGTAATGGACTACATAACACTACCTCTCTTGCAGTGCTTGCTAAGTGTTTTATGGCTTTGAAAGCTCCATGTACTATCAAGAATTATGATCATCTAACCATACTTCTCAACTGTCATTTTTTGTAGAATGTCCAGATTTTTGCCTTGTACTTTTGCTCTGTTCCATGTAAAATCAGTGGTTTTATGGCATATCACAGAGTATTGAAGTCAATAGATAATGACATACATTTGAGTTTCAGACCTGATATCCTTCAGAAAATACATGCTAATATAAATCAAGTTATATTAACTTTGTAGGTTTATAAGACCAACATTTAAAATTTGTACCTATTTTTGAGCCTTTGTCCCGCCATTATTTTAGACTTTGTCCAGATTTCTTGTACTAAGAGGTTGAGAGGTATGAGTTTCATGGATCATAGCCCTTTATTATGTGTTCTCAACACAGATACCAATATTCACTTCACCAGCTTCACTTTGGAGGTAGATTTCTTGGCATCCATGTTTTGAACACATAATAAGTGGGTTATGATTGACAGCCCGGTCATAACCTGCTATGCCTTCCCCAGGCATTTATAAAGTATTCTATAGCAGATACTATGTTGTATGGTTATTACATGCAATCTCAAGTGAATAAAACAATGCATTCTTATAATTTGCAGTTCTGTTACATAGCAAAAGTGACAATCATTTTCACTTGTCTTCCATTCCGTTCTACTTCAGGATCCTATTATACTTTAACTGCGCAAGTCCATCAGTAATTGTCACACAAAACAAACTGTACTTTTTTTCAAATATATATCTACGTAAATATTTGCTGCCTTGATACTAAAAATGTTAAATCTATGAGTCTGTTAGTTTAAAGTTTTCTTTTCTTGCTGTATGAAGTCATGAAACAAATTTAAATGTGTCTATAATATTCAATACCATGATGATGGAATTTCTTCTTGATTTACTTTCCATTTCATACTGCAATTATCTCATCTGCCTTCTGTGTATTGCTTTCACTGCCTTTCCCATTACCTGCAGTTGCTAAACAAATAGGTTTGACATTCCATTTATGTTCTTGTCTTTTTGAATGAATGCTTTCTTCTAAATCAGAAGGAAGTGACAGACATGCAGTAGTTGAAAGCAATTAGCAAACTATCATTGTAGTTCTCCATTGCTACTGCCACCAAAATGTAATGAACATATTTCAAAAACATAACATCAAAGATAAATCTGTCCATCAAGCTTAAACAATGATGGATTTGTTTAATCCATCAAATAACATATTTTGATCTTTCAAAGTATTTCTTCCTAGACAAGGAAATTTGAGCTGGTATTTACAAAATACATTATTGTATAATGTGATAAGGGCAGCGGTGAGGTACAGCATTTCACTTTAATTGCATTCATAGTGCGGATTTGTGTGATTATTGAATCAGTAAGATACGAAATTTAGAATGAGATTAAAATGTAGATGTCATTTATTGTTGTATAGGCAAATCAAAATTGTTTAGCACTTCAGCAAATTTAGTTGATCTGCTACAACTTACATATCGCACATACTTAATGGAAGAAATCATCTGGCCTTATTTCTTTACCAAAACACTCCCTGTTATTTTAATTAAAATATTAAAATAAGGGCAGAATACAATCAAACTTAGTGATGCATTTTTGTATAATGTATTCATTCTCTAATAACCATAGTAATCTATTCAGGGTGATGTGTGCAAGATTGTTTATCACCATCCTCTTGGTGCAAACAGAAAATCTAATCTAACATTAAATTCCGGGCCTTCACATGCTCTCACACACACACACACACACACACACACACACACACACACACACACACACACACACACACACACACACACACACACACACACACACACAAAAACACATATGCAAAGAAAAGTAGTATGGCAAGTTTAAGGACTGTAGATTTGTCAGTTCTCCTACACTATCTCTTTTAGATATGGGAGCAATCCAGATAACCTGGAGGAAATATGCATTTATGCAAGTAGATGTCAGGATGTGCAATCTCTATAGAGAAAACACTATGTTACAGTCCTAGCTAAGTCCTGTGAGACAGCAGTGCTAAACATTGTGCTACCATCAGCTTTAATTCCAGTATAGGTTTTATGAGTGTGGGATAAAACATATTTTACTACTTTTAGAAGATATATACTGATGTGATGCAGGAAAAGAAAGCTGAGGAAATACATTTAAAACAACCTTTGATGCTTCCAAGTAAATAACAACTTTAAATTTGAGGAGAGTTAAAACTCTCAGCATTAGATACTCATTTTAGACAGATTATATAGAGAATCAAACCTTCCACATAGTAGAAATAACATATTATGTATTATACCTTAAACTTTTTTTAATTTATCTTGAATTCAGTGCAAACATATTCATAAATAAATACAAATAAATATAAATGCTGCACCATATTGTTATAGTGACACACACTAGTCCTCAAAAATACACTTAATAACAATGAATAAATAAGTATTACTTATATAAGTGGTGATATTCATGGGACTAGAATGAAAATAAATGAAGAAGTATACAAGTCCACCAATAAATTATATATTGAAGCTAAAATCTAACAAGTAGAACATGAGCATAGGACAGACATCTCATGCATCCAGCTAAACAGCATGTTTATAAAACAACATATAACCTATCCAAGTTTAACCCAGAAATATTCATTACTAACCTATGATCTATTAACTAGAACATCCTAAAAAGTCCCCCCCTTAGATAATGTCCTAAATGAGTGCAATACAATTTTCCTAAATAGTCTTGCACCTCCTAGAAGGAACCATCTAAAAACAAATAATATATCTTGGCTATCCAAAAAGAGTAGAATGCTAATGCAGGATAGAGAAAAAGTGTGGAAAGAATGGCAAAAATATAAAGTGTTGCATTATTTAAATCATAAGTGATGTATTCCATAAACATATGTGCAGTCATACCATCGGCCATGTTAAAGACATTGTTAAATATATTGACCATATGCTGCTTCATTTTTCTGCATCATGACTGACACCATCGGTAGCATATATTTAGTACAGCTCTTTCCCACCAATGCATGTATGGAATACTGTTGTTTGTAGACAGTTAATTTCATGAAGAGTATACCATCCACCATGACCACCTTGGGAGGTAATGAGATTCTTGATATTCTCTGTATTTTTCAAGATGAGGACCATACCAGTATAATCACCATCATCTTCTGCCATCCTATGACTAATGTAGCCCTAATGTAAAAGAAATGTGTGGGGTTTCAAATCTGGCAGCACAGTCATGTTATTGAACAACTCCAAGTGGTCTCTTCTTGCATTATTGTACTATTGTTTAAACATGATTTCTACCAGATGATAACTTCTGTATGGCCTTCTCAGCTAAGTGTGCTATAAAATTCTGGATGAATCTGGAAGGCAGTCCAGACAATGTAGATGCTGCTACCATAATATCTGTCAGATAGGCATTTGGATGTGGAATTTGGTGTATGGTGTTTTGAATGGTTTGTTATGACTGCATGTCCAAGGCATCTATCTGGTAATTTTCTGGCTCAGCTCATCAAATGTTTGCATTGACACCAGTTGCATAGCTAGGGTGGGGCAAGAGGGGCATCTACCCCAAGCACAGAGTGTTGGGGGCTCAATCAGATGATCCCAATCTCACTTTAATGCAATACCAGCTTATAAAAAATGATTGCATTTTGAGGTCAAACCTGAACACTGTAGTGCTCTGTGTGTAGTCTAACTGTAGCAACTGCTTATTACATTGTAGCTAGCAGTTTGTTACAGTTTAAAAGTAAACAAAAATAAAATCTTTCTTTTTTCTTTTTTTTATACTAAAACCTGGGTGCTATACTGCTCTGTGCAGGCAAGGTATAAACTGTAGCAACTGTTTGCTACATTTGCAGCAAGCAGTTTGTTACAGTTTAAAAAGAAGACGAACATTTTTTTAACTGAAACATGAGTGCTGCAGTGCTCCATGCAGGCAGGGAATAAACTATAGCAACCATTGCTACATTTGTAGCAAACAGTTTGCTACAGTTTAAAAGAAGTTGTTTTTTTTTTTTTTTTTTTTTACTTAAATATATTGAAGGAGGATTGGAGGCAGGGCACAGAAATGGGACCTGAATGGCTGGGGCATGTAGCCACCTGGTAGTCTTCAATAGAAGAGATGGGTGGTGCCCATATATCTAACTATAATAAGTCACCTGGGAGGTGCTGCTTCATAATATTGGTCCAGTGCAGTGGTTGAACCAGCTGTGCTTCTGACTGGCATATTCATTTATAGTGAGATTTGGCTCTGTGATAATGCAGTGAGATAGATGTTACCCACAATGCCTTGCGTTTTTACTAGCATGTCTCTGTTTTCATTCATACCAGGCTCTATCACTGACATAGTCACTTTTTCTTTCTTTCTTTCTTTCTTTCTTTCTTGCTTTCTTTCTTGCTTTCTTTCTTTTTTCATTCTTTCTTTCTTTCTTTCTGTTTTTGTGCTGATTCCACAGCTGTGAATGCGTCTGTGCTGTCTGTTTGCTTCTCCTTTCTATTCCTTCTTTATCTTTGTGTGTATGTTTCCAGAGATGCTGCAGTATTGCTCTCTTTGTGTCCTTTAACTACCTGAACTGCTATCTGCCTTATGTGGAGGAGATGTTTGGTGGTATGGGAGAAGACAAAGGCTCTGTATAATTTGAAATTATCCTGTGCTGTGATGTGACCCTTTCTGTGCTTCTGTGACATTTGCCTTTCAGAGTTCAGTGACATTCATTTTGCCAACACTCAACAGGCTGAACGCTACTTTAATATCTGCTTCATGGTTTGGTTTTCATAAAGTATAACTGTCGTGTTATACTTCTGTTTGCAAACTACTGTACTGCTTATACAGTGGGTGCCAAGATGCCATTTCATTTCTGACATAACCTTTAATCTAGTAATAGCAATAGCAGTAGCAAATGGTACCAGTTCCTTTCACTACTGCTTCAGTATTTCAATTCACTCTGATAGCAGCAAAGTGGTTCCATACTTTGATGTGGAAAATACAGTCATGTAACTGAACTTATCATAGTTGTGGAAATAAGGGTAGAACTTGGCTAGGTTTTAAGGCTGTAGGGCCATTAGCCTAGTAACTTCCTATGAATCTATGATCTTGGGATAACAATAGAATTATCTGTTTATCATAAGAGTTGATGTTTTAATAGATCAGTTTTGCAGTAGCTTAAACTATATCAGTTGATTATCATAGCTTAGAAACTAGGAAGGGAAGAGAAAAATATAAACCAGGAATCCAAGAGCCCTGCAAAATGGTTTCAGCAAAGCCTGTTCTGGATGTGCAGTTTGTAGTAAATTGTAAGAGTGTGTACAAAGGACCAAGTTGCTGCCTCTAGAATACTTCAGGCATCTATCCATTAACAGAAAGCCTCTGAAGAAGTAAAAGCCCTGGCAGAATAGGCCCTATCCCTGCCTGGAAATGGCTTGTATGGTGAGTATAATAAAAGGCAATTGCATGAGACAACCATCTGGAAATAGTCTGTTTTGACACTGGCTGTCTTTTTGTCTTATCTTCATAGGAAGCAACTGATCAACTTTTGTAAAAACTTGAGTTTTCTCTAGGTAGTATATCAGTTACATGTGGGCATCCAGAGTGTAATGAACCCTTTCTCCCTTGTTCTTTGGTTAAGGGAAGAAGAGAGGGAGATTGACAGTCATCTGAATGTAAACTCTGAGATTATTTTTGGTGTAAAAGAAGGATTAGTATCATGTCCTTATAAAAAAATGAGTTAGGACTGACTTACTATAAGTGCTTGTAACTCAAATACTCTCCTAGCAGATGTCAAAGCAATGACTAAAACAGTCTTCCATGTTACAAACTTCAATTCAGTCTAAAGAGCTGGTTCAAATGGAAAAAAATGAGTAGACTTCTGAGCACAATATATTTAATTGATTTATTTGGCATTTCTTTATTGGGAAAGTCTGAATGTGGCAAAAAGTGCCCCTTTTCAGAGGAGGCCTGAGGAGAAAAGCTTCACACTTTACAGAGATTACAAGATAATTGTAATAAAGATTATTTCTTCTTTATACAAGCTAAGCAATTACATAAATTACATACATAAAATAGATGCATAAGCTGTGAAATAGCAGATGTACTGAACCATTGTCATCGTCATGGGTGAGGTAAGAGCAAAGGGATGTCACTTTGTCAACGGAATTCTGAGGTATATGTCATATATCTATGTAAGACCTTACATGGTAAGCATACAAGCTTGACAAATACCAGGCAAAGTGCTGGTATTAAGGCACATATCAGGTGAGCTGAATATATGGGTCAATCAAAAAGAAGTTGAAAAGAAGATTATGAGCGATATGAGACAGTGTGTAGAGAAAGGGGGAAAGGAAAGGAGAGAAAATATAGTGTGTAAATTAAGGGAGGTGGAGTAGGAAGATAAGATAGGGAATGGAGAGATAGAGAGAAAGAGTTTAGACAGGGTTAGAGCAGTAACATAGCCAGGATTTGCTTAGGTATTCACTTGCAAAGCATTTCAAGGAAGACAGGTTAAGGATTGTTCTGATAGTTAGAGAAAGGGAGTTCCAAACTTCATCTACTGATTATGAGTATAGACATTGGCCAGCTGATTTAGATAGTTTAGAAACAGAGAGGAAGAATTTATTTTCTCACGTAAGGATTTTATTTGGGATGTAAAAGTTAAGGTATTGGTCAAGTGATGGGCATGCTGATGGTTTGCAAGTAATGTTGCTTCTATTTATGAGTTGCAAATAGGAGAGATATGGAGTACATGCCATTGCAGGTAGTGAAGGGTTTTGCAGTAGTGTATGAAGGAATTTGTACCAGCAGCATATTTGGCAACATTTTTAAATCAGATTTCAAGCTTATTTTATAGGGTTGATTTTAAACTTGTTAGGATGGGGGTCCCATGTAATGGGGAGGGTAGAAGGTAGGTTTTGATAAGTGTTATTTTGCTTGTTGTGTTAAAGAAGTGTTTGTTTCATTGTGGCATGCCAAGTTTCTGGTGGGTTTTCTTGATATTATTTTGGACATGGAAATCATACTTAAGTTTACCAACTATTATGACTCCTAATACTTTTGTGGGGCTAGAATTTCAATTTCAGTGTTACCAGAGGAATGCATCTTAAAGTGATCTTTGTCAGGAGAGTAGAGTTTTGGGGTAACTTTTGTTTATTTTTTTTTAAGCTTAAGTAAGAGTTGAGAATTAGTAAGCCAGGTTTCAATGGAGGCAAATGTTTGTTGAGTTATCTTCTGCAAGTGTGTTAGTGTGGTTGAAAAGCAGATGATAGTGAAGTATTCTGCATATTGAATAAGAGTTCCTGGACATAAGGAGGAGTGTAAGTTATTGATGAAAATGTTGTCAAGTAAAGGACCGAGGATGGATCCTTGTGGGTCACCAGTGGAGGTGGGTAAAAAAAGGTAGATGGCACCTTGACATTTAACTTATTGCTGTCTATTGGCAAGGCAGCTGGAGAACCACTGAACTGAGGAGGGTGATAAGAAAAGTAAACAAATATTGCTGAAAAGCAGTGAGTGACAGACCATATCAAAAGCTTTTGGTAGGTCTAGACATATTGCTGATACAAGTTTTTCATGTTCTAGCCTTATTGACAGTGTCTGCAAATTAAAAGTAATGTTGTGGTTGTAATGTGGCCTGGCTGGAATCCATGCTGACTTTTGATGATTGAATTATTGTATAATAAAAAAGTGTAGAAGTTGTTGTTAAATGCATTTCTCTAGACATTTAGAGAGGAGGAACAGAATGGCTATTGGGTGAAAATTAGTTAATTTAGTAGAATGCCCTCTTTTATGTAAATAAACATATGGGACATTTTCCATATATTTGGAACATAAGACTTGCTAATAAGGATGCTGATTGGTTATGTTGTGGCATCAGCTGCAAGTTTTAGGTACGCTGGTGGAAGGTTGTCTGCAAGGGGGGAGCAGATTTTGAATTTGGATAATAGTTTTTTTTATTATAATTGTAGGTATGAGCTGAAGGGAAAATTGAGTGGACTCAGGTGTGGAAGATTTCAGGAGGTGGATTAGAGAGTAATGTGGCAGCAGGACTGGGGGTGTTTAGAGGAGAAGCAGAAGAAGTATTTGAATGTTTTGAGGTTAATTCAGCTATGCATTGTAAGAAATGTATGTTGAATTTAGTAGCAATTTGAAAAAGAGAGGCATCTGACTATGTGGAGGGGTTGTTTTTAGTTGTAGGGTTAAGTAGGGATGATGAATTTGTGGGTTACTTCTATGCTCATTTTGCGGATGGGTATACTATTTTTTCTCTCTAGTGTGCTGTTTTTGAACTGATTGGGTAGTTCTTGAAATAGTTGCCAATTTTTTTTTTGTCATGCACTCCGTGCTCTGTCCATTTCTTTCATAAGGAGTTTACAAGATTTGGTGAGCCATAGGGTCAAATTCTTTTCACCTCTTTTAGTTCACAATTGAACAAGGGTGTTAAATTCTATTATCCAGGCTTTTAACTAAAGACATTCATACTGATTGCATCAAACAATCCCTGTCTTGTGTGAACAAATCCAGTCTGTGGGGAAGCATGAGGTAATTGCACTTGATCAGATTGAAATGGAGGCAGAAATGTTGTTGCCTGAACCAGATTGAAAAGAAGGCAGAAATTTTTGTCTGGATCAAAAGAGAGCCACCAACACCATAATTGTTGAGGAGTCATTCTGGATCTTTAGAAAAAAAAAAAAATGGATATCAGTGGAAAGGGTGGAAAAGCAATAATTTCTTTAGCTCTCTTGCTGCCCATTGTTGCGTCCCTCCTTGGAAGATCCAAGGGTGAAGTTCCCATCTCTGCATGCCTGTCCTTGTCCTGCTAGACTTGTCTGCAATCATGTCTTGCTCTGATGGAGAGTGAGAATCCCACAGAGTCTGATACCCCCCATTTGTTTATATACCACTCACTGTACTGTTACCTGTATAAACATGGAGAAGTCCTGTGGACCAGGGAAGATTTTAGGCTTTCAAAGATTTGATCACTGTTAACATCTGTCTGGCATTCATGCAAGTTCATAAGCTTCATACTTTCACCTCTTTGAGAACACTTCCATTTCCAGGTCTGATGCATCTGTAGTAATAGTCTAGACAGGGAGCAGAAATGAGAATGGGACACCTGGACTGCAAGAATGACAACTTCCCTTCTAACAATCCCAAAATAGGAATCTGAAAAGACAAAGGGTGAAGCTACACTGTCTAGACTCACCTGAGGTGCCACTGGATATTTACGAAATGGAGTCTGGCTAGGGGAATCATTAGCATCATTGATACCATGTTACCCAAAATCTTAAGAAATTCCCTGATAGATACAATTCTTTGAGTGGTGAAATCCATGACAAACTGTTAAAACGTCTCTTTGTTGCCTCTAGGCTTTTTCCAGGATTTAGCCTAACAGACATCCCAAGAATATAATTCTATGAGAAGGGATGAGATGATTTTTGTAAGCTGATTTGGACACAGAATAAAAACTCCCCCCAAACTGCAAACTTTTAGATACATTTAACTTGCACTAAATAAAACATAAAAACACGATAAGAAAACGTATCATACTATGCTTGAAAATACCTTCAAAAATAAATAAATACAATAACAAACCCTTTTTTTGTAGATCAATAAAAAATTCAGGCTACTCCGCCAATTCCATCTACATTAAACCATAAGGACAGAATTGCAACATGTTTACCTCTCACTTCACTGAAACGGTATCTTTTTTTAATCAAAAATACAACCTCCTTTACCCTTCTACTCCCTCCACAACTAGAAAACCACCAACAGATCTTCACTTTCATCTTTATGTTGGTTTATGGTAGCATTTCATATCTTTTAAGTTTGTTAATGGTAGCATTTCACTCTGGATGCTCCTTTACTGGGTTTTTAAATTAGGAGGACTGGGATTATTCATTTAGTGGCAGTAGGTGCTTACCTGATCTATATGAGCTGGGAAGCACACAAAAGCACTCTATGTATTTTTGTTTGCACTTCTCTTATATACTGTCACTAGATTTTAGGAGTTTCCAAAAAAGTATACTGTCTGCTGCTGCTTTAAGTAGCAATTGCAGTGTATCACATTGTATCTGTCAGTTGTAGGACTGTTGTAGGTAGTTTGTGTGGTCTTGTTCAGCTTGGTCTCCAAATCAGCTATTTTACACTAAGAAGGTGTATTTCTGCACCCTTGTGGCAGAAGTGTGCTGATCTAGCCTGTCAGCGTTGGGGATTGTTGGTGGAAGGCTTATTGTGTGCTTTCCTGATTAGTAGTTAGCTTAAAACTCATTTCTCTTTGCTCATATTTAAGCCTCAAGTTTGTGCTGTGCTGCTCTTTGTGCAGTGGCAGTTAGCAGTATCCAGTATAGACACAACAGCCTAGAAGCTCAGTTTTTTCCTAAACAGCTGTCAGCAAAACCCTTTCAATCATTTCTGCTGCCCTAGCAGCAACTCAGTTGTGCACAAGCAGCATTTCCTTATTGCTCATCCTTAGCCTTCACAAAGTATTGATCCCTCTTGTAGACTCGGTGCTACAAGCACAGTCTTGTCAAATTAGCCCATTCCCTTCCCTAATAAAACATACAGTAAGATCCTGCTGTCTGGATGGGCAGTTTCCAATCATCTCTCTGGCCAGCCTGATAGACATAGGCATCCTGAGGCAATGTAGCAATTGTCTTATGTATACTGATAACCATTTACTCCTGAAACAAACAAATACTTTATTTGAGAAATGTAGTTGCACTTTGAAATTGGAGGCAAAACTCTCACATAAGGACAAATAGAATGCCAAACAGGTTTTCAGCACACACACATGCACACACACACACACACACACACACACACACACACACACACACACACACACACACACACACACACACACACACACACACACACACACACACACACACACACACGTCTCACACTAAATAAAGACATGGCACATAAACCTATATATGTGGAGGTACTCACTAGTAACTTTCCAAAAAATCAGAGGCCTCCCAAATGGAAAACACCTACACACATAATAATGCAAAAAAAAAAAACAACCACAACACATAACATACACACCAGAATCTCAACAAATAATCCCTTAAGGTGTAACACCACAAAACTTAATGAATTGGTCATAGGTGACTCCATTGAAAGATACATGGATGTTCACCTCAAAAGGCTGGATAATGAGTAGGTTACAGTTAGCTATCTGTCAGGTACCTAGATCTGTCAAGTCATTCAAGCACTCAGCTTACTCAAACACAAGTACCAGTCTGACTCTGTCATAGTTCATGTGGGGGTGAATGACTTGAGGCATATCTCACTGGACTATATGAAGAGAGACATGACTGAGCTCTCAAATTATGAGTCACAGGCAGGTATAAGCCTAGCCCTAAGCAGCATTCTAACTTCTCCAAGGATGATGTCACAATACAAACAACAAATGACTGACTTTAACAACTGGCTTAGCTTCTGGTGTGAATCCAAGAGGATCCACTACCTGTCAGCTTGGGAAGACATGGTTGACAGGCCATGCTGCTTTGGCACAGATGGTCTATACCTACCTCCTTTAGGCCTTCAGATAATGGCAAGGGCATTAACCACTTCTATTGTACCTTTTTTAGGCAATGTCAAAATAACTAACCTCCCAACATAACAAAATCCTCTCTAGATAAACTCAAGGTACTGTTGCTTAATGCTAGGAGTCTAAACAAGAAACTGCACTCCCTGGAAGCACTATTTACTTTGGAGGATGCTGACATCTGTGAAATCACCCAGACATGAGTCAAAGAAGCAGAATGCATCCTGTCTGTGAAGGGCTACCATGCCTTCAATATGTTCAGACCACAAGCTGAGCATGAGAGAACCAAATGAGGAGGTGTATCCATCTCCATTGAGGATAAGTACACCTCAAGACTGATCAGACAGCATGACTCTCTTGATCTACTCCATGTCCAGTTAACTGCAGGCAAAGCTCTCTACCACATCATAACTAGCTATAGGACCCTCACCATGAAACAGAAAAAGCATACTGCATACTTGGACTTACTGGAGTCACTTGCCATACAGTCCAACACCTTACTCATGGGTAATTTTAATTATCCTACCATCAAATGGGAAACATACACAACCACTAAAAAAGTGAACATAGGTTCACAGGTTCATAGGTTCATAGGTAGGTACTAGGTTATCTGCCTGAGGGCATTTATAAGCCTAGCCAGAGTGTGTCGGCTTTCACCACCCCATTGATTAATTAACTGATCTTCTGTCAAGCAGAGCCAATGAAGTGATCCCAGGGGTGTATTTTCTGTTACCCATCCACTCGTCAAGGTTTCTCTTGAAGAGTGTTAGTGAGGGGTTCTGCCTAATGTAGTTTGGAATTTTGTTCCAAAGCATGGGGAGTTTCTGTGATAGGAATCTATCCCTCCAGCATGTTCTATTTATTGTTGTGGTGAGGTTTAGCTCACTATATCTCGTGCCTAGCAATGACTTGGATTTTTTTAGGTGGAGCATGTCCATCAATTCTGAGTTGGACATGGCTTCATAAGTCAGGCAGAGATCACTTCTGAGTTAGTGATATGCCACTGAGTACATCCAGAATTTTTTCTGTTGGGGTGCATTGTGGTCTTTCCAGCTGTTGGAAGTGTCTTGTGAGGTACATCTCAAACGGGGCATTGTACTCTATGATGGGTCTGATGAGTGATGAGTAGAGGGGCACTATAACCTCTTTATTTCTAGACAAGAACCCTATAGTAATTAGATGGGCCACATAGAAGGATTTCCTAACTACTTTGGCTATATGATTGTCAAAGGAGAGATTACTATCTACCTGGGTCACCAGAGCTCTTATTAGCTCTTCTCTATTAAGGGGGCTGCCACCTATGTGGTAATTTGTGGGTGTTTTGTTTTTCCCAAATGGGATGGCTATGCATTTTTTGGCATTTAGCTTGAGGCCATGACTTTAACACCAGGTGTCCATCTCAGTAAGGCCCTTTTGGAGGATGTCCGTGCCAGCCGGAGAGTGAATTATGGCTCCCAGTTTACAGTCATCGGTGAACTTGGTTAGCCATAGTCCTCCTGTGTTTGCCTGTACTACTGAGAAGTATATGCCGAACAGTTGGGGTTCCAGGACCGAGCCTTGCGGGACACCACTTGTGACTGGCTTAGAGTCAGATCTGGAGCCTGCTATTCTTAACATGTGAGTTCTGTCTGTAAGCCAGTTGGCAATCCATCTTGTGATGTAGGGGTTTATGTTCAGGCTGGTGAGTTTTTCTGTAACACCCGAGTGGGGAATGGTGTCAAAAGCCTTAGCGAGGTCAAGGTAGGCTGTGTGAACCACCTTTCCCTCGTCTATGGCCTTGGTGACTGTCTCAAAGAAGTCAACCAGGTTTAGTAGGCATGATCGGCCCTTAACAAAGCCAAAGTTGGTCGGGTCAAGTGTTTGGAGGTTCCCAATGTCTTTGTTAATGAATTCCAAGATGATGCGCCCAATAGCCTTGCAGACCAGGCTAGTCAGGCTTATGGGGCGATAGTTACCAGCGTCAGTTGTGGCTCCTCCTTTGTGGAGAGGAATAACCATTGCTGTGCTCCATTCTATGGGCACATAGCCTGTGGAGAGGCTGAGGTTGAGCAGCGTGTTTAGGTGAGGGGTTAGTTTGTTCTGTAGTTTGTGCAAGATGCAGCCTGGGACACCATCTGGCCCCATTGATGCTGTGTTTTTGGCTTTTGAAAGGGCTGTTTTCACCTGTGCGTCTGTGATTTCTGTAACACTACACTTTTCCGGTATTGTTGTGGGCCATTTTGGGGGTGGGGGGTTGAAGTTTGCACTGAATCTATCTGCCAGGATGTAGGCAATATCAGTAGGTTCAGTATATTTTGTGCTATTTTGCACTAGTTCAGTGCATATCTGCGAGTTGCCACTTAGATTCTTAACATAGCTAAAGTAGGCTTTGTGGTTATCTTTTGAATCCTTGGCTATTTTTCTTTCGAAGTTAGCCTTGGATGATTTCACGAGGGACCTTAGTTTCTTACTGATACAGATCAGGGATGTCTTTCCCTCTTGGGATTTACTTTTTTTCTGAACTAGTTTCCTCCTTCTTTTGTATAGCCTGTTTATGGCAGGGGTGCACCAAACTGGTTTCCTTCTCTTAGAGGAGTGCGTCTTGGTTTTGCTAGGGATGGCACGATCAATGCATCCTTGTAAGTGCTCATAGAGTGCGTTTGTAAAGGTTTCGGCATCTGTTGCTGCATTATCCTTTAGCTTGGGGGCTGTGAAACTTACCACCTCTGTCTTAAGTAAGGTGAAGTTTGCTTTAGAAAAGATTTTTACTGTGGTTTTCTTAGTTGGGGGTAGCGGTGGGGTGTGGACATCCAGAGTGATTAGTTTGTGGTCTGATCTAACCAGTGAGGGGCTGACCTCTGGTGTTCTTTTTTTTTTTTTTTTTTTTTTTTGCTTCAGTGTATAGTTTTTCAGATCTCTGCTGAAGGTGTTTTTTTTTCCCCTACCCACTCTCCCTATTCCTGTCTTGTTGTTTAAATTTGGAGGCTTTTGCAGCTGCCCACTCCTACTGCAGATTTGATCTGGGACACTCCCCCCAGTCCCATCTCTTTACCTCATTCTACCTAATAGACTCCTTCTGCACTTGTTTTTAGTCATTTTTAATTTAATTGCATTTTTTTAAATTGTTTGGTCTAACATTGCTACATACTCAAGTGTGCTAGCTTGCACTGCATTTGAATTGTTTTTACTGCTGTTTTAGCTACTTTTCTGTATATATATATAAAAAATAAAATCTAAGCCTGTTTTCTACCTTTCCTGTAACTAGTGTAGTCCAGATTTAGATTTGCTGTATCCAGGACTGTATGTAAGCTTCTGAGTCTCCCAAGCATTCTGTGTTGGAGGGAAGCCTTCTAGCTTATCAGTGGGAGTGGTAAGCACTAGGTAGCTTATCTACCACAAGAGTGGTTTCTGGCCCAGAAATTGTAGTTACTGGCCGTTTGGACAGTTTTTCCATCTCTCTCAACTTTCTGATTTAAAAGCCTGCATTTGCACTTGTTTCCCCCTTTCCTGTAACTAGTTTAGTCCAGATATAGATTCTTAGTTTTAGCACTTGAATTTGCTTATTCATGATCAGCACTTGTTCAGAACTTGTTGTAAGCACTAAATAAGCTAGTAATTATTACAGCACTCAACCTTCCTCATTACCTAGAGGAAAACAGTTTTGGTACTTACTTTCCTCACTTGCTTAGAGAAAAACAGCTCTTGCACTCACTTTTCTCACTTATCTAGAGGAAAATAGTTTTTTATTCAGGCATTTCCAATGGTCAGCTCCCAGTGTTCTCTCCTGTCTATCTGATGAATCCGGGCATCTTGGGGCAATGTAGAAATTGCCTGATGTACACAGACAACCCTCTCCTCCTACCACCCAAGACTACAACCTGTGAGATATGCACTTATAAAGCCAATCTGGAGGTAAAGCTCTCTCCAACCAAGACTGAACTTGACAGTCAAGAGGAGAAGGTAAACACTTGCACCACACCACACTCATCACAGTCTCACTAAATCTACACCACTAAAATCCACACATAGAAACACAAAAACATTTGTGGAGGCTCTCAGTAATAATCTGCTCAGCAACAGAGACCTACAAACAGAAATGCAAGCAACCTCCACCCCCCAACACAACCCAAATGACACATAGCCCACAGACTGAGTGTGTCACTCAACCACAGCCAATAAGGCAAAACAACGTACCCAACACACTAGTCATAGGTGACTTTATAGTCAGGCACACTGATGTCCCACTCACCAGGCTAAACAAGGAGAAGGTTACTGTCAGCTGCCTATCAGGTGCCAGGATACGCCACATAACCCACGCACTCAGGTCACTCCACAACAAGTACAAATATGACTCTGTCATTGTCTATGTTGGTGTGAATGACCTGAGAGGTATCTCCCTGGACTACATGAAAAGAGACATTGAAGAGCTCTCCGATGTTGTAGCTCAGGCAGGTATGACCTTAGCCCTGAGTAGCATTCTGCCATCAACCAGAATGATACCGCAGTACAAGGACAAAATGATTGACTTCAACAATTGGCTAAGCTACTGGTGTCTTTCAGTATCTGTCTGCCTGGGTTGACATGGTCAACAGACCACGATGGTTTGGCAGAGATGGCCTGCACCTGTCACCCCTGGGATTCTGGATACTGGCTAAGGATCTTGCCGCCCCTATAGTGCCTGTTTTAGGCAAGGTTCAAATGATAAATTCACCACCATAACAGGAACAGGCAAGCAAAAATGGAAGGTGATGCTACTCAATGCTAGAAGTCTAAATCTCAAAATGCACTCACTCGAGGCACTCCTTAAAATGGAGAATATTGATATCTGTGCAGTGACTGAGACCTGGTTCAAGGCTCCATAGAGCACCCCTGCACTCCCAGGCTCATACCACACTTTTTGGCCATGTAACCTGGACTGGAACACCAAAGGCAGAGGTGTGTCCATATTCATTAAGGATATCCACACCTCCAGGCTAGTTGCTCAGCATAATGCATCCGAGGTTATCCAAGTGCAACTAACTCTGGGCAAAACTGCAATCCATATTGTAGCTTGCTACAGATCCCTCCATGCCCCAGGATTCCCACTCCTCTTTTCTTGATGTACTGGAAAATATTAGAGTTCAACCAAACACCCTATAAATGGGCGATTTCAACTACCTCACCACTAACTGGGAAAACTATTCATGTACCAACTCCTTTGCTCAACGCTTTCTGGAATTCATAAACTCCAATGCCCTGGATCAACGTATGCACACCCCCACCAGGTGCAACAATATCCTACATCTGGTCATTACCAACATGAATGACCGGTGTTCCACACCTGAAGTCAATGCCTCATTGATCCAATCCGACCAAAAGCTAATCACCCGAGCTATCCACATCCTGCCCCCACCCCCTATTAAGGAAACCATGGTAAAAATTTTCTCCAAAGCCAACTTCATGCTTCTTAAGACAGAAGTGGTGAACTTCATGACACCCATGCAGATGGACAATACAGTTACAACTACTGAATCCTGCACAATTGCACTTTATAAGCACTTACACGAGTGCATGGATCATGCTATCCCAAACAGAACCAAGATGCTATCCTCCAAAAAAAGGAAGCCAATCTGGTGATCCCCTGCCATAAACAAACTGTACAACAGAAGGAAGAAACTGTTGCAAAAGAGAGTAAAAGCCCATGAGTGGAGGAGCTCCCTGGTCAGCCTCAGTAAAAAGCTGCGATCCCTGATAAAATCCTCCAAAGCTAGTTATGAAAACAAAATTGCCACTGATTCTAAAGACAACCACAAAGCATTCTATAGCTATGTCAAGAATCTCAATGGCAACACTCAAATTTGCTGTGAGTTACATCACAATGGCACTAAATATACAGACCCAACTGATATTGGCAACATCCTGGCAGATAGATTCAGTGCTAACTTTACCCCCCTCTCACCCCTTAAAGGGACCATCTCTATACCGGAAGAATGCAAAGTTCCTGTAATTACGTCTGCACAGGTAAAAAAACACTCTCCAAAGCCAAGAACACAGCATCCATGGGACCAGAAAACATCCCAGGATGTGTTCTACATGAACTACAGAACGAACTGGCACCCCACCTAAGTACCATGTTCAGTCATAGCCTCACCTCAGGATTTTTGCCTGCTGAATGGTGCACAGCAATGGTTATCCCACTCCACAAGGGGGGGAGCCACCACGGACCCTGGGAACTACCACCCCATTAGCCTGATGAGCCTGTTCTGCAAGGCCATGGAATGTATCATCATGGAACATATAAACAAAGACATTGGTAATCTCCAAACTCTGGACCCTACACAGTTTGGGTTTGTAAAAGGCAGATCATGTCTCCTAAACCTGATAGACTTCTTTGAAGCAGTCACCAAAGCCATAGATGAGGGTAAGGTGGTTCACACAGCCTATCTAGATCTTGCCAAGGCTTTCAACACCATCCCCCACTCTGGAATTATAGATAAACTCACTAAGCTAGGTATAAATCCCTATGTCCCAATATGGGCTGCCAACTGGCTCCCTGACAGAACCCACTGTGAAAGTAGCAGACTCCAAATCCAACTAAAGACCAGTGACAAGTGGAGTACCACAGGGTTCAGTCCTGTATCCTCTCCTGTTTGGTATCTACTTCTCTGAAGTACAGGCTAACACAGAAGGTCTTTGGCTAGTGAAGTTTGCAGATGACTGCATACTAGGAGCCATAATTGAAACTCCTAACGATGTGGACATCCTACAAAAGGGCCTCACTGAGATAGATGACTGGTGTCAAAGCCATGACCTCAAGCTCAATGCCAAAAAGTGCACTGTCATCCCCTTTGGTAAAAACTCTGTACCCATTAACTACAACATAGGTGGTAGTATACTTAACACTGAAAGTGTGATAAGAGACCTTGGGACACAGGTGGACAGTAGTTTCTCCTTTGATTATCACATCACCACAGTAGTCAAAAGATCCTTCTATGTGGCACACCTCATCACAAAAGGTTTCTCATACAGAAAAAAAGAGGTAATTGTTCCCCTCTACTCATCACTCATTAGACCCATTATAGAGTACAATGCCCCTTTTGGTATGTACCTCACAAGACATCTACAAGAACTTTTAAGGCTGCAGAAATACCTCACAAAGAGGATTACCAGCCTCAAACAGATGCCCTATGCAGACCGTCTCAAAAAACTCCAGCTTTGCTCCATCGCATGTTGCCTACTCAGAGGTGATCTCTGCCTAACATACAAAGCTATGTCAAACCCAGAGCTGTTGGACATGCTCCACTTAAGGAAATCCCAGTCCCTCTGAGCTACATGCACTAGGGACCTAAACCTTGTCACCACAATAAACAGAACATGGCGGAGGGATAGATTCCTGTCCCAGAGACTTCCCATACTCTGGAATAAACTACCTATCTATATCAAACAAAGCTCCTCATTAGCACTGTTCAAGAAAAAACTTGATGATTGGATGAGAAATAGGAAATTCACCCTGGGGATCACTTCTGTGGCTCTGTTTGACAGTGGCACAGGAAAATAATTTTCTTGGGTGGCAAAAGCCAGGGTACCTTTTTGGCTAGGCTTGTATAGGCCCTAGGACCGATAGCCTAGTACCTACCTATGAACCTATGAACCACAAACATGCTGACTCAGAGGTTCTTGGACTTTGTCAATGCAAATACACTTGACGAGCTAGTCAGCACATCCACAAGAGGCTCAAATGTCCTAGACATGCTACCCATTAACATGGGAGAGTATTGCACACCCCCCCATGTGATGTACTCCCAGGTAAGATCAGGCCATAAATCAGTATTATTCGATGTAATTGTAAGACCAGATACCCCATCATGCTCAAAAATGGTTATGAATTTTCAAAGACAAATTACTTCCCACTAAGTGATGGTTTAAGAAGTTTCAAAGCCCCCTCAAACACAGATAACATGGACTCGTATGCAGGGGAGTATACCAATGTCCTGTACAACCACTTAAGCAGTTGTATAGAGTCGGCTGTACCTGATCAGATTAAAACCAGGTCTTGCCGGAAAAACAAACCACCCTGGTGGACCCCTAGTATAAAGAGGCTATACAACAAGAGAAAGAAACTAATGTCAAAGAACTAGAGACTGACTCAGTAGAGGAGGAAATCCTTCTCTACCTTAAACAAACAAATCAGCGATATTGTCAAGTCGTCCAAAGATAATTACAAAGTAAAAATAACTTCCCTCGCTAAGGATAATCACAAGGCATTCTTTAATTATGTCCAAAATCTAAAAGGGAATACCCAGCTATGCACTGAACTGTTTGTGGATGGCACCACCCATACTCAACTGAATGTAAAAGCCAACCTGCTAGCTGACAGATTTGGAGCAAATTTCACCCCCCCCCCCCACGTCCCCTCCAGTCATCCCCCAAAGAATACCTGCCACCATTCTTAAGCCTATTTTCTCAAGAGAGCAGGTCATCTCAGTACACACCAAGGCCAAAAACATGGCATCAATGGGATCAGACAACATCCCAGGTTACCTTTTAAACAACTTAAAAGATGACCAAGCAGACCCACTTGGATCCCTGTTTAACCACAGCCAGCAAACTGGCTATGTTTCAATGGAATGGAGGACAGCAACAGTAATCCCTCTGTGCAAAGGGTGGTCATCAACTGACCCTTGGAATTATAGACCCATAAGCTTGAATAGCCTCATTTGCAAGGCCATGGAGAGAATCACTGTGGACCTTATTAACAAGGACATAGGTAATCTCCAAACTCTGGACCCAACCCAGTTTGCATTTGTTAAAGGTAGATCATGCCTGTTAAACATGGTTGACTTCTTTGAGAAAGTTACCAAGGCCCTGGACAAGGGTAAAACAGTGCATACTGCCTATGTCGACCTAGCCAAAGCATTTGACACAATCTTATACAAAGGTATTATACAGAAACTCTCTCAATTGGGAATTAACCCCTAAATTACTAACTGGGTAGCCAACAGGCTCACAGACAGGACGCATACTGTTGATGTGGGTGACTTCACACCTAGCAAAATACTAGTCACCAGTTGCATGCCACAGGATTTTGTGCTGGGCTTCTTACTGTTCAGAATGTATTTTTCAGAAGTCCAGGCAAACTTGGATGGCTTGTGACTGATTAAGTTCACTGACAATTATAAATCTGGAGCAGTCATTGAATCCCCCAAAGATGTTAATATACAGCAGACAGAGTTAACGCAGACAAATGATTGGTATCAAAGCCACAGATTAAAGCTAAATGCAAAAAATGCATTATTATTCCCTTTGAGAAAGCTGATATCCCTGCTAATTACATTATAGACAGCACCCCCTAAGTGCAGACCCAGTGGTACATGATTCTGGTATTCTAGTTAATAACAATCTGAACTTTGACCACCATGTATCCACAGTAATTAGTAAATCATTCTATGAACCACACCTTATAAGTAAAGGCATCACATCTAGATCGAAGGATGTTATAATTCTATTATATTCTGCCCTCATCAGACCAATTATAGAGTACAATGCTCTGTTTTGAATGTATCTCACCAGACACCTGCAACAATTGGAGACACCACAGAGGTTTCTCACCAAGAAAGTGCAGAGCACACAAAACAAGTCTTACATAGAAAGATTAAAAGCCCTGTTACTTTATTGTGTCTCTTACAGGTTGGTAAGTGGTGACCTGTGTCTGGCTTATAGGGAAGTCTCTGACCAGGCCCTTTTGGAAATGCTACACATTCGTAAATCAAACTGCTTGAGGGTCACTCTAGGAATCTTAATCTAGCCTCTGGCATGAGCAGGTTATGCTTGAGAGATAGATAAATCCATAGAGACTGCAATTCTCTGGAACAAGCTTCCAGTTCATGTGAAACAGAGCACCTCCCTGGACCTTTGGAAATGCAGCCTAGATCAATGGATGGGTGACCACAGATTCACTCCTGGTATGGCACCCATGTCCCTCCAGGACAGAGGAATGTGGTATTAACTGCCATACACCCTCTGTGAACTTCATTCATCGATCCACCGATAATTGGGACAATGCGGGATAAATATGGCTAGGCTTGTAAGGGCTCTAGGGCATTAGACTAGTAACCTGCTATGAACCTATGAACATATTATCCCTCTGTAATATCATAAATGTATATATTACATTGCCTGCAGTTCTCCTGCCTCCCACAGAACCTGGAATCCTTACTTTCTCAGTCACAAGCCAGTACATCAGGCACTGAGAAGGTTGTCTACTGAAACACTACAAACACCACACCTCTAACACCACCCACACCTGTAAAATACACTCCTACATGTGTACAGGTTCTCAACAAAAACATACATAAACAAAAGAGTCCTCTGAAGCAAAAACACACATGTGCATCACAACCCGCAACACCAAGCACCACACATAGTACACATGTCTGTGTCTCACAGCCTCTAAGGCCCAGCCACAAAAACAGCATACTAGTTACAGGAGACTCTGTCATTAGATACACAGATATGTCCCTCACCAGGCTAGATAAGGAGAAATTTACAATAAGTTGCTTTTCAGGTGCTAGAATCCACCATATCATGTACACACTCAAGTCTCTTAGCAACAGGTACTGTTATGTCATAGTCCATGCTGGTGTAAATGACTTGAGACGTACCTCTCTGGACTATATGAAGAGAGACATGATTGAGCTCACTGAATATGTGTCCCAGGCAGGTATGTCCCTAGTCTTACGCAACATCCAACCATCACCCGGAATGATGCCTCATTACAAACAGAAAATGATTGACTTTAACAGTTGGCTTAGTTTCTGATGTCATTCCAAGGGGATACAAAACCTGACAGCCTGGGAGAACATGATTGAAAAAACACGATGCTTTGCCAGAGATGGCCTTAATTTGTCTCCTCAGGGCTTCAGGCTTCTGGCAAAGGATCTTGCCTCCCTCATACAGCCTTTTTTAGGCAAAGTCATAAGCACAAAATTACCAACGTGAAAATTCTTCTAAATGAAATGTAAAGGTCATGCTGCTAAACGGTAGGAGTCTTAGCATGAAACTGCGCTCATTGCAGGCATTCCTCACCCTGGAAGATGCTGACATTTGTGCAGTCACTGAAACCTGGTTCAAAGCTGTGGAGAGCACCCCAGCCTTACCAGGTTACTCATCCTACCATACTTTCAGACCCCAAATGGAGGGCTTCAAAGCCAAAGGAGGGGGAGTTTCAATATTTATCAAAGACATACAGACCTCCAGGCTGTTAAACAGTATGATGCACAGGAGACACTCCAATTGCAGTTAACTGTTGACAAAACACCTATTCAAATTATAGCTAGCTACAGACCACCAACCATGACTCAGGATGCCCACACCACCTATCTGGACTTACTTGAATCCATCAAGACTCAACTCTCTACCCTGATCCTGGGTGACTTTAACTACCTAACCTTAGAGTGGAAGACCTATTCTAGCCCAAACATGAACACTCAGAGATTCCCCGACTTTGTCAATGCCAATGCATTGAATCAGCTTGTTGACACCCTCACAAGAGGTGAAAACATCCTGGACCTGGTACTAACCAACATGAGTAGCCTCTGTAGCACCCCTACAGTGTAATCCTCCTTGGTAAGATCTGACCATAAAGTGATCACTTTTGAAGTCACCATTTCCCCTGACTCCCCCCCCCCTCTTGTCAAGATCAAACAATAAAAACATTTCCAAAGCTGACTACAAACTCCTGAAAGCAGGTATAAGAAGCTTCACAGACACCATCCCTTCAGTCGGAACTAGCACTAATGTTCAAGCCTACACCAAAAAAAACTATATGAGCTCCTACATAGCTGTATGGACTCAGCAATACCTGACAGTAACAAATGGTGGACAGCAATAAACAAACTCTATAATAAAAGAAAAAAAAATGCTGTCCAGGACCAAGAAGGAGCAGGTGACAAATTAGAAGCAATTTCCCCTTTGTCTGAACAAGCAAATAAGGTCACTGGTGAAATTCTCTAAGGCTAACTTCAAGTCCAAATTGGCCACAAGGGCAATCACAAGGCCTTCTTCACATATGTCCACAGTCTCAAAGGTAACACCCAAATCTGCTCTGAACTGGTGGTCAAGAGCACCACACACACAAAAGCCGTAGATATAGTCAACCTACTGGCAGACAGGTTCAGTGAAAACTTTGACCCCCCCCGTTCCCCCCATCAGTAAACCAGGACATCCCCAGCACCTGCCCCCCCCCCCCTTATCACCAGTGAGGAGGTCTTTAATGCCCTCTCAAAGGCAAAAAAATCCAGTTTTCATGGGACATGACAACTTCCCCTGCTGTGTACATGAACTCAGGCACGAGGTCTCAGCTCCATTAGGCACCCTATTCAACCAAAGCCTGAGCTCTGGCTTCATCCCAACTGAATGGAAGACAGCCACTGTCATCCCACTACACAAAGGTGGAGCATCCACTGACCTAGGCTGTTTTAGGCCCATTAGCCTAACTAGCCTGATCTGCAAGGCCATGGAACACATTATCATAGACCTTATACATAAGGACATTACCAACCTCCAAACACTTGACCCCACACAGTTTGTTTTTTTCAAAGGGAGATCATGCCTGTTAGACTTTGTCAGCTTCTTCAAAATAGTCACCAAAGCACTGGATAAGGGGAAGATTGTGCGCACCACCTACCTTGACCTATCCAAAGCCTTCAACACTATTTCCTATTTGTGCATAATAGATAAACTCTCCCAGCTAGGTATCAACCCGTATGATACCAGATGGGTAGCTAACTGGCTCACTGATAGAACCCACTCAGTCAAAATAAGGGAAGCCTCTTCTAGTAGTAGACCCATAATGAGTGGTGCACCCCTAGGATCAGTCCTGGGACCTCTGTTATTTGGGATATACTTGTCTGAGGTGCAAGGCAAAACCAGTGGTCTGTGGCTGACCAAGTCTGCAGATGAGTGCAAGCTGGATGCTGTCTTAAATTCTCTAGTGATATGAACATCCTCCAAGAGGGACTTACCCAAACTAATGACTTGTGACAGAAGCATGGGGAACATGGTGTACCCACTAATTATCACATTAATAACAATATACTAAGCATGGTATCAGTCATGAGGGACTTGGCCACCCAGGTTGATAGCAACCTGACTTTTGACCACCACGTTGCCTCCGTTGTTATGGAAGGCTTTCTACATGGCCCACCTCATAAGTAAGAGTATTTCATCCAGGAACAAAGAGGTCATAACATCCCTGTACTCCTCCCTTATCTGACCCATTATTGAATACAATTCCCCCTTTGGCATGTACCTTGCTAAGCACATGCAGCAGCTGGAGAGATCACAGAGGTTTCTGACCAAGTAAATCCAGGGTTTCAGACACCTATCCTATATAGATAGGCTAAAAGCCTTGTCCTTCTACTCAGTCTCATACAGACTGCTCAAAGGTGACCTGTGTGTGGCATAGAAGGCTATCTCAGACCCAGCCTTGACGGAGTTGCTGCATATCCGTAGGTCAAACTCCACTCATGCAACCCACATGCAAGGCCTCAAGCTGGTCTGTTACATTAATAGAACTTGTTGTCAGGATAGATTTCTGTCCCAAGACTCCCCCATCTGTGGAATAGACTCCCTCTCCATGTCTAGCAGACTACCTCACTAGCCCTCTTTAAAAGGAACTTGGACAACTGGATGGACAAGGGAAACAGGTGCTGACTTTGTGGGAACATGAGAAAAATTCTTAGCTAGGCTTATAAGGGCCTCCGGACCAATAACCTAGTATCATCCTGTATACCTATGTACCTATGTCTGATTAGAGGAGACCACTTTGGATATTATTCTTCTTAGTCTATTAGTCTGAACAGTCAGAAATAATTTATAGTCATGATTTTGAACTGAAATGGGATGATAGCAGGAAATGAACCTGTGGTCTTTCAATTATTTGTATATAGGGGAGATTATTGCCCTCTTCCTTGACAGTGCTACCTGTTTGGTCACTAAAACAATACTGAATGGCCTACTCCACATTTTACTTTAGTCTTCTCCCATTAATGTTCAAAATTCTATAGGCAACTTGTCTGATGTGGGACTTCCCAATAGACTGGTGATCTATGGTTGCCTTGATTTCTAAGTAAGTAATTATATGCATCAATTCCTTCACTTCTGCTGTTAGTTTTGGTAGGTTTAACTCTGTTAGTAATAGTCAAACTCCATTCCTATCTTCGTTCCTAACTTTTGCGTGACAAAGGGTCTTGAAATATTGTTTTAATTCTTGCAGTATTTCCATTTTATTATACAGTACACATCCTTGTGATGCCTCGGTTACAGTATGGATCAGCCTTGCATGTGCTCATTGCCTCATTTGAATGCTTAGTGCTCATATGCTTCTACGTGCATTAAAAAATAGATCCCCTAAACAGCATCAAGCTTAATCATTATTCTGTTCTCCTCAAATTGCTAGACTCTTTGTTTAGTCATCCTTAGCTTTACCTGCTCTTATAGGTTCATAGGTTCATAGGTTGGTACTAGGCTATTGGCCCTAGGGCCTATACAAGCCTAGCCATAACAATTCCCTGTTTATTTATTCCTACAGTATTTACTTCCCTGGACCCCTGTCTAACAGGATGACTGATGTGATCCCCGGGGTGAATTTATTATCTCCCATCCAATCATCAAGGTTCATTTTGAAGAGGGCCAAAGAGGCACTCTGCTTGACATGTATGTGCAGTCTATTCCAGAGTTTGGGGAGTCTCTGGGTCAGGAACCTAACCCTCCAGCATGTTTTGCTCATTGTGATGGCAAGGCTTAGATCCCTGGAGTGCGTGTCTCTGAGGGATTGGGATTTCTTTAAGTGTAGCATGTCGAACAGCTCTGGGTTTGACATGGCCTTTTTATGTTAAGCAGAGATTGTCTCTGAGTAGCCGATATGCGACAGAGTATATGTGGAGTTTTTTTAGATGGTCAGCATGGGGCATCTGCTTTAGACCTGTGATTATTTTAGTGAGGTATTTCTGTGGCCTTTCCAGTTTTTGCAGATGTCTTTAGCGGTATATACCAAACGGGGCATTGTATTCTATAATGGGTCTAATGAGGGTTGAGTACAGTGGGACAATGACCTCCTTTTTTCTGGATGAAAAGCCCTTAGTGATGAGGTGTGCCACATAGAAGGATTTCCTGACTGTTGTGACGATGTGGTTATCGAAGGTGAGACCACTGTCCACCTGTGTCCCTAAGTCTCTTATCACACTTTCAGTGCTTAGTGTACTGCCACCTATGTGTTAATTCATGGGTACATGTTTTTTTCCCAAGGGGGATAACTATACATTTTTTGGCATTCAGCTTGAGCCCATGGCTCTGGCACCAAGCATCTGTTTCTATAAGGCTCTTTTGTAGAATATCCACATCATTTGGAGATTCAACAATGGCTCACAGTTTGCAGTCATCTGTGAACTTTATTAGCCAGAGTCCATTAGTGTTGACCTGTACTTCAGAGAAGTAAATGCCAAACAAGAGCGGTCCTAGGACTGAACCCTGAGGTACTCCACTTATCACTTGTATGGAGCTGGATTTGGAGTCAGCTACTTTTACAGTGTGAGTTCTGTCAGTAAGCCAGGTGGCAACACATCGAGTGACATAGGGATTAATGCCCAGCTTAGTAAGTTTATCTATGATTCCTGAGTGGGGGATGGTGTTTAAGGCCTTGGCGAGGTCCAGATAGGCTGTGTGGACCACCTTACCCTTGTCTATGGCTCTGGAGACTGATTCGAAGAAGTCTTTTAGGTTCAGGAGACAAGATCACCCCTTCACGAACCCAAACTGTGTGGGGTCCAGTATTTGAAGGTTGCCACTGTCTTTTCTTTCAGTTGTATGTCTGTTATGGAATTATATCATTCATACACCTGTTCACACTCTTCCATGCTTTTAATTTACTTCTCTGTTTGTATGCATGCTATCAAGTTCTCCTAGCCCCTTTTCCTTCAGATATTTATCAACCCTACTTGGAGTAGCAGGGTTTTTGTTTATTTTTCTGTCTTTGTGAGGTTCCTCTCCATGCAACCACCTTGCAAATCCTCTTGCCTTCATTGCAAATAAGTTTATTTGCTTGCATTCCCCTTAATTCATTGCATGTCACTTTTGCAGGAATATAAATTCTGCAGATTGTTTTTATTTGCCTATGCAGTTAGCCCTTTATTCCTGCATACCTTGCATCATCCCTGATATTTGGAAAGGAAGCCATTGTTACCAATGCTAAAATTGCTCTTCTCCTTGCTCCTACATATAATGAGTCTGAGACAACTTTAAATCCATTTTTGTTTATTTTTGGAGTTATTTGTGGTTTAAATATGTTTTTGTTAATACTACAGTATTTACCTTTAACTATAAATTAATCTTTTTGTCTTTTAATGGAGTTTGTTAGTCCACTTATATTCTAACTTATTATTGTTAATCCACTCATCTGCTTTTTACTTCTTCTCCTTCCTCTAGTAAAGGCCAGGCGTTTATAATCCTTTGCACTTAAACAATCTGATGAACTTATGTAATACACCCTCCCCCATTTCTTGTGTTAACACATTTGCTTAGCAATAGATTCTTCCTTTAATAAACTCCTCTATCTTTTTCTTTTTTTCCTTTTGTATTCTAATATCATCTCAGCTAGAGCGTCTTCTTTGTGGAGGCATGCTTGAATGGGCGTGCCTTCGTTGAAGGTTGTGCATCAGGGCTGGTAACTCGGCACGTAAGAATCCACTACCAAACATTAGTGGACCGGAGTTCCGCTGTGGCGACCCCTAACCAGGATAAGCCGAAAGTCACAACAACAACAAAAAATTCTAATATCATCATCATCATCATCATCAGTCTCCTTTTTCCCCATTTTTTTCTACATGGGGTTGGAGTATCATTTTAACTGTCGCCAACTCTCTCAGTTCAGTGCCACACTCCTGCCTTCTTCAAATTTCATGCCTGATTGTTGCAGATCTTCTTTCAGGGAATCCATCCACCTCTTTACTGGACATCCTCACTTCCTCTTACCTTCTTTCTGTCTGTCCCAAGTCTTCCTCACCAGATTGTGTTCTGCTTTTCTGCACGTGTCCACAACACTGTAATCTGTTCTCTTTGATCTTTTCTGCAACAAGAGCTACTTTGGCTTCTGCTCTTGTGTCCTCATTTTTTCGTCTATCCCACAGTGTGCATCCTACCACCCTTCTCAGACACTACCTTTCCATCATCTCTAGCTTCTTCAGCTGTTCTGCCATAACTGCATAGGTTTTTGCACCATACAGTAGTACTGGTCACATCACTGTCTTGTACACCTTACTTTTCAGCTTCTTTGGCATTTTCCTGTCATACACTACACCTGACACACTATGCCAAGTTGGCTGCAGCCCCTCTGATTCTAGCTTTGACCTCTTCATTCAGACTTCCCTTTTCCTCAACCACATCTCCCAGATACTTGAAGCTGTTTACCTTTTCCACTATCCCTTTTATCTCTATTCTCAGCTTCTTCTGATTTCCCCAATTTGCTGCAATTACCACCATTTTATCTGTACTTAGTTTCATCCCCTTCAGTTTTGCATTCCATTCTCCTATCCCTTGCTGAAGTTCTAGCTCAGATTCTGCCTGCAATGCCACATTGTCTGCATACAGCAATTTTGTTGAGCTGTCACCTCTGACCTGTTTGCTAAAGTAGTTTTGTACTCTATATATATATATATATATATATATATATATATATATATATATATATATATATATATATATATATAAAACCTAATATACTCTTATTCAATGACCCTTGTTGGTGATAAAAAGCTTTTTGAAACATCAAGCAAATATAACTCAGTTTAAACTTTTCACAAACTGTATAATATTCTTTCATATTGTGGAGGCATTATGACCAATCTAGGCTCTGTGTGACCAGCTGCCAAGTGTCTCTCAGCACGACTTCCATAGATAGGTCAGTTGCATTATTCACCCTCCCTCCACACATGGGTTTGTGTAATCCAATTTACAGTGCTCTGCAACTGAGCCCTGATGATGTGCTCATCCCTTAGGTCTTACTTACTTCTAAATTTTTGATATCTAGACTTTCACACCATCATATCTTAGCACCCAAGTCAGAGGTTTCCTTTAATGCTTTATTCAATTTCCCACCACATTTTCCACCTGTTATATACTAACCCCCGGATTCATGAAGTTCGGCACAAGGCCGGTGTAAGGCCTGCACTGGCTGTGCGGTGTATAAATGGTGTAGTAGTGCCATATGCATATTAATGAAGGTGCGCTGCTACCACATCCAGGTTCATAGGACACGTGCGCGAGTGCATGGGGCGTTACTAAGCTGCGCCCGGAGGCATGTCAATGTCAGCTGGCGATGAGCAACCTAAACTGCTGAATATTATAGCTTGACTGCAATAGTAATCGTACCTATCAGTGTCTGTGGATAATGAAACGTATGCAAAGCATGCAAGACAGTTCCCGGCCACACAAAATGGAGAACCAAACAGAAATGCACGCAACATAATATAAGTTTCCGTCCATGGAACAAATGATATTTAAAATCATGTGTCCGTAATGTACTGCACTGTCAGAAGTTATACCCAGTGGAAGTGAAGCGCATCATGTCAGCGCGCCACCAATACACACGTCTAGCCCCATGGGTATGATCACCAGCAGTCCCACAGTGGTAGTGATAGTACACAGCAGGGCAGTTCTGGCTATATAACAACCGTAAAGAAACCTGACAGTCCAAATTGTATACCAAACACACACAAACATATGTATATTAAAATGTGCTATACACATGAACAGGAACGTAACCGTTACATACACATAGGATGCTATATGCGGAACCGGGATATCCAAAAGTAGAACCCATGCATGCAAATGCAATACGCAACAACCCCAGTATAGCACATAACCCGCACCCATGTCCGAATGTCCACCAAATCCAGCTACCAGCCTTGCGCATCCGTACACCTGCACATAGAGAGTATTCCCCATATGTAGTAGGACGTATCGTCCTAGGCAGTGTCCGGATTGCAAATATGTATCCCACGATTGTAAATATTCCATCACAGATACGTAAATCCAAATGCCCCTGCATTAATGTTACGGCAAAATGTGTGTACATCCCGCATGGGATAAGTAACCTGTTGAAACCTCAGAGTTGTTTACATGCCACGGTGTCCATTACTGTACACATCTGGACAAAACATGTATGTGTAGTCACGGTACTGTTCAGTTTCTACACAGACTTGCAATTCATACTACGCAGGATGGAACAGCTGTCCACCATGCAGGTCACCCAACTAGGGTTGCCACCTGTTCAGATGGCCAAGGTGGGACATCCCTTGTAGAAATGTGAGAATTTGCAGGATAAAACATACCCCGGCCAGTGCAAAGGACAGAATTACACGTGTATGCCAAGATAAAAGCTTATGCCATAGCATTTGAATAGCTTATGCTATCCCAAATAATAGGTATGTGTACCAGATACAAAATACCTGTATCATGCAACTAGTACAGAAAATAAGAAATATATTATTGTCTTAAAATCACAGGACATTTGCCATGTCTTAGATGTCGTTGCAGGACACAACTGTCCAAAGTGAGACCTCCCCTCGCAAAGAGGAACAAGTGGTAACCCTACTCCCCACTGAATTATCGATAGTATATATTCAACTCAATCACATACCGACACCACCTCTCAACCTATTACAGCAACAAAACCTGGACAAAGCCTAAAAGGATGGGTGGACAAATAGGGACAGATGTAATTACTGCTCTCACAAGCTTCGAAAGTTCACTGAATAATAGTATGTACATAAGCAGGAAATGTTGTGAAGGATGTGGGGTAGTCCCCAGTATTAGAGGGTCCATACATATATACTGTAACAAACCATCACATATGTTGACTGTACTGCTGCATACCCGTAGTTAATTCATAGTTACGTCATGTGCAAAATAATAACCCTTGTAAGAATGAATACAGGAAATAGTCAAATGTGAATGGGAACACCACTCACCGTGGATTATGTATCGTAACCACCCCCACCCATATTATGTATTGCCAACATCATAAGCTGCTGACAGGTGCCCAAACACCTGTGTCTGTAAACAGATTAAATGTTTAAAATGGACAATCCCTGTCCATGTGCTTTGTCTGACATTTGAACATGGTCAGGGCAGTTCCGTTCACCAGTCGGACAAGCCTAAACCTAGATCACCACATGAACACCCTGACAATTAAAGACCTGTATGTGTCAGGAATATAAGCCTTTGGGTTCTGAATATCCCTGCAGTGTTGAAATATGCAGCTTGGGTCCAGAGCAGTAGGGAATAGGGAATGAGTAACATGTAGTACCGCATTTTTCCCAGCAGGAGAATGGATGCCTGTGACGTAAGTGAAGCAGTGAGGCATATGTTAATGTAGCTATGTACTATGGGTATGCATATAAATGAGTCAGAACACCAAACGTATACTGGTTACAGCATCCGGCCAACGTGAATGCAGTCCTGTGCGTGTGTGATCTGCTCACAGCATAGTAAATGAATGCTGTTTCCCCCACATTAGTTATACATGGCTCAAACTCGTTAACCTCGTAAAGTATGAAACCGGACGAAGCCATGCAAACTACCGGTACAAATAGGGACAAACCCCAGATATGTGCCAGAACAAACATAGAAAGTGGATAGAATAACGGGTGTGTCAGTAGCATGGATTCTCTGAAGGGTATGCAGTCGTAACCTGAACTGCTTGCCAGAAATCCCCACCATAAGTCTCAAATGAAATGCCACTACATTGCCAGATAGACACAGGTTTATGTAAAACACAGCGAAGATAAAGGGGCAAGCAGCTGTACACTCTGCGACAATCTGTATAGTGGAAAGGTATGGTATGGATATAGATATATGTGTATACACATAATCCACAGACGTAAACCAAAGCAAGTTATGAAATGAGGATTGTACATGTATATATGTATACACAACAGACTTATGTCCCGTAGATATGACATATGTACATAAATAGGCGACGTTATATCTAATAGGGGTAGACAAACAGACATGCAGGAAAGGTGAATAAACCGCAACATTGAAAAACATTGGCCAGAAACTGACAGTCTAGCAAGTTCTACACTTTAAACATGCAGATAGGTGTCCATTGCAGGACTCCATAAATTGAATCATACGTAGTGTCAACCGACATTGACGCAAAAGAAGTGACCGCAGCAAATACGAAATAGCTGTACATGCAACAGTATCAGGTGCAAGGGTGATGACACATGTGTCGATAGAATGTATGACGTACGAACTGATATCCGGAGAGTGGGGAGTGCATATAAGTGTCTCCACACTTCAGTAACGCACACATTAAACATGTGTAATGGGTACTGTAGAGGGTTGTCAGGTATGGGAATCATGGGTATGCAGAAATGGGCCTAGGTGTTGTTTGGCAGGGATTTCATAGGCCCGCCCCGTGGGAGTGATGTGGGTATAGCACACGCCTATATTCTCAATAATGGGGCAAACCATCCACTGGATATTGCGGAAACCATTTTGGCAATATGTAGGGCCCTATATCAGTGTCATGTAGGCGATTATCATGGATGGACATGCGTACGACCAAGATGGTACCCATAACTGGCAAACTGTCAGAATAACACAGCTGCACTAAGGCATAGTACATGAAATACAAATAGGGACTATATTAGATATACCCCAGACAAAGTCAGAACATTGTGAGAATACTGGCGTACCCAAGAAAATGGATGTTATGAGTGTTACTAATCATGTAATGGAAATGTCAGTCACTATTATCTACCGCACAGTCCGTAATGCCTTGCCAGCAATTTACCAGAAAGGCACATCACTATGACAAATGTAACAAGGTCAAACGTCAGGGCGTTTACCCATAATGTGTACAGGTTAGGGGTATGAAGGTAACCTGTCCAAAATACATGTACAGAACTAGTGATACTAGGTGGACAGGTGAGAAGAAAGACATCAGGACAAATGAGAAAACATGTACAAGTCACACGCATGTACACCGACAAATGTGAATGACAACGTATGCCCTGTGAATGTCAATGTGGAAGGTTAATAGACACAAACGTAATGTGCCCCTCAGGGTGTCATGCAGTGTCAGCGTAACAATGTCCAGTCCCCCTGACACGTACGTGAGCTCTGCCACTGACGGAAAGCGCAAATACCGGCGCACACATATGGTACACGATAGACCAATTAGTGTGGATAAGCAGCTGTCGGCCTGTGTAAGGAATACAACTGTCTGGGTGGGTGTGTCCTGCAATATAAATGTAATGGCATGTGGCCTGTAATGCCGCCATACAGTGTGTGTATTGGTGTCAGAAAGTTGATATTTTGTTACAGACACATACTCCGCAACTGTACAGATTTACGATGAATGTGCAGAGTTCTGCCTCATATGTTTGGTGTGTTCCATGTAACAGTAACATTCTGGCACTTCCATGATAACTGAAGACATGAAATAATGACAAACATGTGTAAGACACCAAATCCGACAGAAAAGCCATACTAATGCAAAACCTATCATTGTGTCAACTATTTACGTTTGTAAGAGCAACATGTCAATACTGCCCCTATGTGTCCCACTATCAGATAAGGCCTTGTCCAGCAACTTGCTCTAGGAGGTGGAGTGGTATGAACAGAAACAGATACATGTGTGAGGAAACAGCAATATCGACTGCAAGATAACGCAGAAGGTATGAAATGCGCTGCAGTAGGACATGCAGTACTGTCCGCAGGTATGTGCTGACATGTCAAATGACACAGCAGTCTACATGAAGAACCTTTAGGGCTGTCACCTTTACAGATGATGATACTGGGACATACCCACAGCCATGCACACAGCACATACAGACATACACACATCAAAACTAGGCCATGATACATGAAGCCTCCGGCGTGTACGAGTACAGTGAGAGTAGAGCAAGGATAGATGTCTGCCAAGATATACAGCAAACGCCTGTAAAGGCGTGTAACACCGCCCGTAACACTGACGTTGCATGGACAATGTTGGGAGTTGCAACATACCCCATTGGTATGTGAAAGCTATGCAAATATGCGATACATGAAACAGTCAGCTGTCCATGCAAGAGCAGGGTTATGGGCAGAAAATAGATTATATATATATATATATATATATATATATATATATATATATATATATATATAGAGAGAGAGAGAGAGAGAGATACAGACATAGACACACACACATGTGGCAGGGCTGGTAATCAAACCTACACATGACTACCCTATCACACTACGGCATGACGCATTTACAAAACACGCCACCGAGACTACTAAACACAGCAGACACACAGGCATTCTACTAGGTGCGTGTCAACATCCGCAAAGACAAAGACGGCAGCAGGATACATCTGTGTTGCGAAGCGTCTAAAAGCATAACCTGAGTCCCCAGGTGGATGGGAGCATGCACATACACACATCTGGCAGGCCTGGGAATTGAACCTACACCTAACTAACCTATTACACTACAGCATGACGCATTTACAGAACGCGCTACCGAGACTACTGAACACAGCACTCCCAGAGGCATACTTCTAGGTGGGTGACATCATCCGCAAAGGCAAAGATGCCGATAGGGAATGCATGTGTTGTGAGGCATCTAAAAGCATTACTGTGTCCCCAGGCAGCTGGAAACACATGCACACACACACACACACACACACACACACACACACTTGGAAGGGCCGGGAGTTGAACACACATCTACCTACTCTAACACACTACAGCATTACGCATTTACAGAACACGCTACTGAGATTACTGAACACAGCACTCTCAGAGGCATACTTCTAGGTGGGTGACATCATCCGCAAAGACAAAGACGCCGATAGGGAATGTATGTGTAGTGAGGCATCTAAAAGCATTACTGTGTCCCCAGGCAGCTGGAAACACACGCACACACACACACACACTTGGAAGGGCCGGGAGTTGAACACACACCTACCTACTCTAACACACTACAGCATTACGCATTTACAGAACACGCTACCGAGATTAATGAACACAGCACTCTCAGAGGCATACTTCTAGGTGGGTGACATCATCCGCAAAGGCAAAGACGCCGATAGGGAATGTATGTGTTGTGAAGCATCTAAAAGCATTACTGTGTCCCCAGGCAGCTGGAAACACACACACCTGGAAGGGCCAGGAGTTGAACATACACCTACCTACTCTAACACACTACAGCATTACGCATTTCAGAACGCGCTACCGGGATTACTGAACACAGCACTCCCAGAGGCATACTTCTAGGTGGGTGACATCATCCGCAAAGGCAAAGATGCCGATAGGGAATGTTTAGAGAGTGAGCAGTCTGAAAGCATATTACTGTCCCAAGGTAGACATACACAAACACGCCAGTGCTGTCAACGGGCCAACTAAATATCTACAGAGCACAACAACACTGAATAGATACGGGATGCGCCACAGACAGTACACCCTTCGAGAGAGCAACAAGTGTGTTCAATGTAGGCATCCATCGTGACATTGAAATTGGACATCTGGTGCCTGGATGACCACCATGGCTATACAGGATGTCAATGGCCATGCCCACATGCTCAGTATCACACTTCTGTTTGGAATGTACTGTGTGTCCATCTACACAATGGCGTATGGGCATGCTCACACACTTAGCTGTTGCAAAGGGCCATCTTGCATGCACACTGAGTCCAATCACGGAGGGGCGCAGTGTGGAATGTACTGTGTGTTCATCTACACAACGGCGTACTGGGCATGCTCACATACTTAGCTGTTGCAAAGGGCCATCTTGCATGCACACAGAGTCTAATCACGGAGGGGCGCAGTGTGGAATGTACTGTGTGTCCATCTACACAACGGTGTACTGGGCATGCTCACACACTTAGCTGTTGCAGAGGGCCATCTTGCATGCACATGGAGTCTAATCACGGAGGGGCGCAGTGTGGAATGTACTGTGTGTCCATCTACACAACGGCATACTGGGCATGCTCACACACTTAGCAGTTGCAAAGGGCAATCTTGCATGCAGATGGAGTGTACACACAGAAGGGCACGGTAAGGTATAACTGCCCTCATGCACAGGGCGGTCACACATGCAGTGACCTGTACACACACAGCTGCCATCACAGCTGTCACAGGTGCAGGTCACACACGTACACTGCAGTGTACACTGTAGCTGTCAAGTCAGCACCATGTCATTGGTGCAGCACTACACAGCCTTACGGTCCCACAACACCATGTGACACATGACCACTGGGCTGTACAGCGGTGTACACCAGCTGTGCAGAGTACACGTACCAACAGGGATCCAACAGGTGTTATGCATTGCAATGATACCAGTATACATGAACAGGTCGGCTCAAGACATACCATGGCCTTTACACAGCTGTGACACCTGACTGTTGCTGTACACCAATGAACACACATCTGGGTATATCATACATGTGATTGTGTGGATGTGTGCATGGACTGCACACACAACACATACATACATGGCCTTTGATGTACCTCATGCATAACACTGGCCTAATCAATGCTACACATGTGAATTGAAGGTGGGCCCATGTCTGTTGAATGCTCACACTACAGGGGGTGGCAGTGTTGACCGGGACACATACCCTTGTACTGGTCACCTGTGACACCCGTGATATCATACCACAGTCCATGTGTTATGTATGTCAACACACATGTCCAGCAATAGCAATGCATACAAACATGGCAACAGGAGACACATGTGACATCTGTACTGTGCATGCAGCAAACATGCATGTGCAGTGGCCGATGTCCATAACATAGTTGCACCTACCTACGACATGCAGACGCAATACAGACCCATCCTTGACATCTGTATACGGTGACATACAGACAGCACGTATGGAGGGATGTGTGTACATAATGTGGTGAACCACCCATCTAGATGTATGTGTGCAGGGGGTGGCTCACAGTTATGTCACACACCATCCTATCATGCCATGTGCTAACTGTACGCTATGTCGCTGTTACGTGACGGTGCTGACATAATGCATACACAGCGGTCAGGTGTTAACAACTATATGTCATATGGCACCTGTAACACCTACAACCTCCCATGTGTATATAGCAGCACATTTGCCAGATATAGCTTTGGTACACATAATGCAATCAATACCGCTGCATGTCCAGCAAACATGTCATCATATGGCTGGTGTATCATTCTCAGCTCTGCCATGTGTGTCCGAATGTGTGACCAGGGATGCCACATATTGCAGGGAATATGTCCCAGTTGCTACACATCCCTGTACACCATTGTAGAGAACTGTACATACGTCAGTGTGGGAAGCATGACGTTCGCCGGTGATGTGCATCACACACATCGGCTGTCCGTATACACATGTGTGGTCACCACAGTGTGTGTGTGTCTGTATGTATGTCTGGTGCTTAGTGTGAGTGTGTATGCTAATATACGGTGGGAAATTATCACTGGCCCCATGTGTTGATTAACCCGTAATGGTGATGCATTGCACAACCCTGTTGATGCCATAGGTCCCAG
The DNA here is from genome assembly GCF_019279795.1 of Protopterus annectens. Taxonomy (NCBI): domain Eukaryota; kingdom Metazoa; phylum Chordata; order Ceratodontiformes; family Protopteridae; genus Protopterus; species Protopterus annectens. The sequence continues at coordinate 231,149,284 of NC_056730.1, read as the reverse complement.
CCATACTGGCTACCTGGCATGTCCCTTCTCTGTGACACTTCATGTGGGTGCATAGTACTGTGAGGGTGATGACCACACAGGCCAGGGTCCCCAGCTGCACACTATGGGGTGTGCGTTATAGTGGTGTACACCCCGTGACTGCGGCCATGTTCACGTACTGTTATGGGTCCTACTGCTGCACAGTGTGGCCTCCAGCTACCAAGTGACACCTCACATCATCATTGGCCAGGCCGCTGTGTACAACTCCTGCACCATGTCACCATACCTGTAATGTGTCCTGCTATGTATGTTACGTCTCTGTCCAGTGTAGCCTGTGGCACCAACCACATATGTCAGGTGCAGTATATGTGCGGACATCTGTGTCATGTTTGTGTGTCCAACAGTCAGGATGAGGGTACATGTAGCATGCTGATATTGCCAGACGTGCCTGTGTGTACTCCAAAGTTACACATGGGGGACTGCAAGCACTGCTACCTGTAGGCACATGTAAGTACACCATAGGAGGGAACCAGGGTATCACAACCAACATGGTGCTACAGATGTAACCGAGACACATACCGTGAACACATCACAATGCATGCTGCACCTGCACTACATGGTGTGACTGGAGCATGTCGACAGTACACAACCTATGTCACATACACAACTCAGTATTCACACACAACCACTGCAACATACACATCCCTCACTATGCATACACAGGTATTACATACACCTCTCACTATGCTGTTCACCCTGTGCATCAGAATATTTGTGTATAACCCTGCATCGATGGTGCGGATGACAGGGATGCAGCACAGGCTTCATCATATGCACAGGGTGATATGTTTGCCAGGGGCATAGGCTGCACACAACCACTGCAACATACACATCCCTCACTATGCATACACAGGTATTACATACACCTCTCACTATGCTGTTCACCCTGTGCATCAGAATATTTGTGCATAACCCTGCACCGATGGTGTGGATGACAGGGATGTGGCACAGGCTTCATCATATGCACAGGGTGATATGTTTGCCAGGGGCATAGGCTGCACAATGGATAACATCATGTGTGTGTGTAAGGGCCGGAGAGTTGACTGGACATATCTGTGCAGAATGCATGTGGATGTTGTGGAGCCCTACAGTTGTGTTTGCTGTGTGCGTGTATGTGTGTACACAGTTCTGCCATTTGTGATGCCTACACGGGGTATAATTGACAGCCCCAGATTGTACAGTGCAGGTTGTACAGCTCACAGTGTCCATCCACAGCCACGTGACCTGTGCCTGCCTGGGATTGCACGGGCACTACCAGGTGGAGGTACAGAGTGACTACTGTCCGATGACACATGTCCGCTGGAAATGTGTCCCTGCTGAGACTGTTTCAGGGCCACATACACGTGGCCTGCTGTGTCCTGGTGTTGACAGCGCAGCAGCAGCTGCACTGCTACTGCTACCGGCACTATGGGAGCAGGCATGTGAGGTGGCACGGTCACGTCAACCTACACTAGGTGGTGTTGCTGGCCTACGTCCACGTGGCCTATGCCTCACTCCTACCAGGTGTTCCAGCACAGACAGCTCCCGCTCGCAGATTGCCATGCCTCGGTCAAGGATTCCGACCATTTCACCTAGTCGCCTATCCAGAACATTAGCAATCTGCTGTTGAGCATTTGCCAATGCCTGGATGTTGTCATTTAGGGTATGGATAGCAGCCCTCTGCAGCCTCTGCCCTTCTCTGTTCTGCCATTCAGCACGTGCCTGTGCCACCATTACAGTCTGGAACATGTGTCTGGTGATACCAGCTGCTGCACTCTGTCCTGCAGGTGCATGTCTGCCAGAGGTCCTCCTATGAGCAGCACCGGCCAGCATCTGTAGTCATTACACTGACACCAGGGTGTGTAGACACACCTTCTGTAGCCACCACACATTCCTGTTCCATGCCAACAGACGCTGACTTTCCTTCCCCTATGGCCACCGGTGATGCGGTATGTGTTGGCAGCAGAACTGTGTGCGGGGAAGAGGTGGACATAGCTGGGATGGTAACCATTGGCACAGATTCAGCCCCTGACAACCCTGCCTGCACCTGATGCATATGTTCATCACCACTAGTATCTGTGGGGACACTAACATCAGATGGACCGCTTGAGGGTAACGCACCTACATCACCTGTGAATGCAAAGAAATACTGTAAAGTACAATAGAGACAGACACACACAGACACACACACACATGCACACACAGACACACACACAGACACACACAAACACACAGGCACACACACACACACACACACACACACAGACACACACACACAGACACACAGACACACACACACAGACACACCATGCATGTGATTTGTCAGATGGCATGCAGCATGTCTGCGATACAGCAGAGGGCATGCAGCTCAGACATTAATAGTGTTATTAAGCATACCTCCCTGGGGTGCACACTACAGCAAGCAGGTGTCATATCAGTAGCCATGCAGTTCACACAATCATGGTAGTATGCATGCATCCCCGTGATACACTATGTGGCCCAGAACAGGATAACAGTACACATGGCTGATGTGACCTTGACATGTAATCTGCTGACATGTGCATTAACATGCATACATGTCTGACACAATGGTGTCCTGACACATGTTCAGCATCATAATGGGCTTCACATTGCAGTGTTGTGTGTATGCCCTACAGATAAAATGCATGTTTAGCAAATGTTCATGATCATGGGAGGGTAGTGTGAGCCGTCTACATTGCTATACAGTGTGAAGTACAGACACTGTGCCATTGCATGGCAACATGAGGCATCTATGTTGCTGTAGAATAAATAATATGTACACATTGCATAACCATAACTGCAACACAGTCATGATGTTCGACAGATCGTATATGGTAGACTTCAGTGACACCTCCAGTAGCTGTGCACTGGCTTTTAGGATGTCCAGTGTACCACATCAACTCTATAATCGGTCAACTAAGACTATAATTGGACCATGTGTGGACAATGTGCAACAGGGTGTATACACATCCCAAGTACTGTGTGGCTACATGTCTCTGGCCACCCCCCATGGCCATGTGTGCACATGTGTTGGCCAATTGTGTGTGATGGGCATCTACTCCACATGTCTGTGTGGTCCCATATGACATACACCCATACATCAAAATCCACCAATAAACGTCACCAACTATGAACAAAAACCACCTGGCTCTGTGGTAGGATGAAACAACAGTCTTTATTAATTATAAAAAAGTTTGCTCAAGGTAACCCAAAAGGTTTTACGTCACAGTAAGCCACCTTAAAAACTTGGTACTTCCTTATTGTACTGATAGTACAGGTGAACCAATACCAAACGTTTCAAGTGTGTTTTCAAAAAGCTTATATAAAACTAGCTGGTGTGTTTACACACTGTGTATAAATCCATCAAATCAAAGAGCACACTTGGCCACGAAAAAAACTTTTCTTAAAAACAGCTATACACTTGTAAAAGCCAAGCAATATAAAAAGTATAAAAAGCTGGTGTATTTAAATAGTTCAGTACCTTTTCCTTGAGTAGTGCCAACTTGAAGCACAGTTCCAGGTGTAAACTGTCAGCACACTGCCATGAAAGTTCCAATGGAGTGACTGAAAAAGCATCCACATTGAGTCAAACAGTCAAAATAGCCACATGGTAGCAAGTTCCAAAAGGCAAGTTGCTTTTAAGAAGTTAGTCCAGCAAAGGCGCTTCTTTAAGTTGTAGAACTTTTTTCACATTGTAACAACCAACAGGTAGATGAAACCATACAGAAAAAAGTACTTGTACACTTGAAGCTCTTCCAGCAAAAACTCTGATGAAAAGAAAAGTCTATTTCTTACCCCAAGTGTAAACTGTCAGCACAATGCCATGAAAGTTCCAATGGATTGACTGAAAAAGCATCCACATTGAGTCAAACAGTCAAACCAGCCACATGGTAGCAAATTAAAAGAAGCAAGTTGCTTTTCAAAAGTTAATCCAGAAGAGGTGCTTCTTTAAGTTGTAGAACTTCTTTCACGTTGTAGAAACCAACAAGTAGATGAAACCAAACAGAAGAAAGTACATGTCAGATATGTCACAATCCACAGGGCTATGCAGACAATGGGTTGTATGTTTGGTATGTGGGGTATAGGTCATGCGATAGTGTGACAATATTGCAGACAGAACACTACATGTCTGGGACATGTCAGGTGGCACATCACAATGTGTGCACCCAATGCAGGGGCATATGACACAATGGTGACACTTGTGGGCTGCCCATATCACAGCTCACTGTGTGGTACTGTGTGCGTACCACACATGTTGTTCCAATGCATACTACAAATTCCTCCATTGTAGAACACCTCCACCGTTGTATGCACAGCTGACCACACATGTCACATTGACAAGTACTGTGGTTTCAAGTCTGTGTATCATTACATTTGTATATATTGCACATGGGTGGTGTGTGTGAATGCATAGTGGTGCTACCTGCATATCGTGACTGGAACAAACATCAGGTGAGCAAGTGTTAACTGGCTACATGGCAAATAGATCTACACTGTAACATGCCTGATACTGATGACAGTCTCACCTGCAACGGACCCATGTCTGTACGGCACGCCAGAGGTACCTGTATAGGGGTGACACACCAGTATGAACATTATCCATGACTGTATGACAGCCACAGGTTGCACTGTGCATGTGGACACATTCACCTGTGTAATAGCATATAGTATGCACATGTGTGCATACACAACGTAGCATACTGTAGTATGCAGCATGTGTGTCCACATACCTGGCATATGTTGTTACTTTACATAATGTACAGTGACACATGCAACTACATGGGATATAATAGCCATATGTGCATGACTGACTTACCAGGCAACTCCAGGCTCATTGGTTGGGAGACACCCACCTCTATGATGGCAGCTAGTGTTTCTGGATGCTGTTCCCTGGGTGTCCCCAGACTGGCCAGTAGCTCCTCGGTGTGTGTGAGTGGGGGCTGGGTTGGTGGCCCACCACCTGTTTCACCTTGTTCCCTGGTGATTGCAGTGGCACGCTGTTTTGCATGTCGTATCAAGTCCATGCAGTGTCTGCGCACCTGCTGGTATGTGCGGTTATGGCCACCCACATCGTTCACCCTCCTGCGTAGATCCTGCCACAGGTCATCCCACTGCTGGGCATGCTGTGGCACATGGCTGAACAACAAGTCATAGTTGTCATGGAGCTGTGGGATGAGGACATCATCCTCCTGGCGGGTGTATGCTGGGGGGGTGTGTACGGGGCATTATCTGTAAAACATAATGATGGTGACAGGTCACAGTTTCAAAGATGTACAGAGATACTGCTGCACATACATTTCTATGACATCTACTGCATCTGCACAGTTATCTTTGCAAAGCATCATTACACTGACACGACTGATGTGTTTGTGTCACACATGTCACACCCATTATGCATTGGATATCATCACCATATATGTGTGTCACCTCATTACAGTGTTCATACTCCATGTAAATGCTGTCTTGCTGTGAGCATGTCTATTTGCCTGCACTTGTGTTCTTACCTATCTGCACATGCCTCAATGTGTCCACGGTACTACTGTTGACCTGGATGCTGTGTATATGTCACATATCAACACAGACACAGCCATAATGGACTTGAGCAGTGACAATGCACACATATGCATGGACACCTGTACATGCATGTGTTTTGCCATAGACATCTACACAGCACTGTACAACTGTTCAACATCCTGACACGGATCGCCTGTATTACACATGTGATAGACATGGGACAATGGATAGTCAGATGACATTCGCAGGGTTGGTCATCAACCATAGCATGTGCGGACATGGTTTCCACGCTGTTACAGATGGCCATTGTGCCACCGCAAGCTGCATCATTGCCACATTACTGATCCAGTCAGTTGATAGTACATCTACCATGCGGCCATCACACCATGTATGACTGGGATGACATCTGCAGCTTTGATGGACAGGGTTGCATGGTATGGCAGGAGTATGTCACATATATGGCACAGGGATCTGTCCAGCCTGTGGCAATCCTAGTATTAGGATGGTGGCTGTCCATGACATATGTCATATAGATCAGGATATGGACATGTAGCATGTCCATCATCATGGTGTAGCAAATGTCCTTCTGCAAGGTAGACAGCATGCTGCATAGTGGAGGTGTGGATTGTGAAGGCTGGTATCGCACATCCATGCATAGCCATTACCCCTTACAGGTGGTATGCCATCCAATATTGGTCACCACAGTGCTGTATATGCCTGGCCAGTGATCTCTGTGCTCATGGATGGCACCCTGACATGACATGGGTACCTCATATGACTACCTAAGGGGCCTGGAGATGTCACCATGTCGGGGGGTGCACTGCACAGCACCATCCCTTACACAGTGTCCATAATGTTGACCACAGACTAGGTAGTAGTGTATGGGTACAGGGATGTTCACCTAGCGGTGACACTGCTGGTATCATCCATCAGACTGTGCACATATGTCACACACCTCACCCACACAGCCCATTCTGTATGTTGTTCACAACACTGACACAGCTAAACTGATAGGTCATAGCCATTCACAGCCATTCACAGCCTTACATACACAGATGCCTAACATTTGTCTGTGTGGTATGCGCTACAATGAGGGTGGGGTACAACACATTAACCCTGTTCTACTGTATCTGGCACTGATGTGCTGTGCACATGTCACTCTTGCACCTTTTGTAGTTGTGAGTCTGTCAACAGGCCTCTGGTGGAACACTCCTGTGACATGCAAAAATATTTGTAATCAAATATCCGTGCTATCTTGTACATCTGTACTGTTAACATCTACAGTGCTAATGGTTCATGGACATGCACATCATACTCAGCAGGGTTATAGTGCAGTGCCACCCTAAATGACTGTCATCACCACTTGTGGGTTGATATTATCCAACCCCCTATCTGTATTGTATGGTCATGCTAGGCACTTGTTCAGAACATGTGAGCATGTCATGAGCTACTGATTACTATAGCACCCATTCCACACCATTTCCCACAGGTACACTGGCTGTCCTACACTTCCCAGCTTGCTTAAGGTACGACAGCTGTTGTACACACATAACGCACATATCCTGTGGGACATGGTTGTATATACAGGCATGTCCAACTGTCATGTACCAGTGCTACTGCCTGTCTATATAAGGGATATATCGTACATGTGGCAATAGAGCAATTGTCTCATGTACACATTCAATGCTCACCTACCAACATACGGCACTACAGCCTGTGGGGGATGCACGTCTGCAGCTGTGCTGGGCCCATAGCTCTCAGGTGTACCTCATTACGGGGAACGTACCTCATTTGGGGTTCTAAAAGGTGCATGTTCCTCAAGGTTCCACATTGGAAGGGTCTGTCACACATTCATTGTTGTACATAGTTTACCTGCTAGCCATGGCTAAATAGATGAGAATCATATTAATTCATTGGAATATCTGTTTTATACATAAGACCAGCCTATTTTAGCCATCATATGCCCTTCCTAGTTGACGCTGTTAGTAAGCCAGTTGAAAGTGTTCCACGTTTCACCCATTTGTAACATGGTATGAGGGCTAATGTTCCTCATTTTGGGGACAGGAGGCTGACAGCTATGGCTGGGGGTAATGCTGTCGCCATCCCTGACTGCACCTGACAGTCATTTGGGGATGTGTAACATTCACAACACACCCCACCCATCACATAGTCTCACATGATCTACACCACTGGCCACACCTACGAGGACAACCTGAGCAGTATGTCTCCATACTCACTGTAGGCACCAGAGGTAGCCCCCATCATGGAAGACAACATCACCAGCTTATAGCCCACAGACTCATGTGTGCCCACCACATACAGCCAATAGTGAGTTATACCGTTCACAACACACCAGTCATAGCTGACTCTGTAGGGTGTCACACTGCAGTTCCACACAGCAGGCTACACAAGGCGTTAGTCGCTTACATCTTGCTGTCGGGTAACTGCTTCTGCAACATAACCTATGCACCCATGCCACACCTCACCAGATATGATATGTCTGTCATTCGCCATGTTAGTGTCACCGCCCTGTGATGCCACTTCACAGACTACGTGTGCAGGGACATGCAATAGCTCACCAGTCTTATAGCCCTGAGGGTGTGGGCATAGCCCTGGGGAGCATTTTGCATTCGTCCAGACACAATACCACTGTACAATGACTGACTGTTTCACTTCAACAGTTGACTATGCTCCTATTGTCATTCCACAGGCATGTGGTATCTGTCCGCTATGACTGTCCTGGTCAAACACAATGCTGTGGCACAGATGACTTGCACCTGTCGGCCCTGGGAGTACAGCTCACATGTAAGGCTCTTGCTGCTTCTATACTGCCTGTCTTGCACAGTTTCGAATAACCGTCACCGGCAGGGCGGTAACTAGAATGCGCAACATGGGGTCATGTGACACATTGCTTGCATCTTCCTCTGTGACGCACACAGGCAAGGCACACCTTATAATGCACCACTCAAACATTTCTGCAGTGACTGGGACCTGCCTCTAGGCTCTTTAGAGCACACCTGCAATGACAGGTTATAGACAGACCATACCTTTCAGGCACATACCTGGACCGGCACACCCACAGCTGAGGGGTTCCCATATCCCACTATGTTTTGCACGCATCATGGCAAGTTGCTTAGCACAATGCATCAGAGGTGCTCCACATGCAACTAACTGTGTCCAGGACTGCTATACACATTGTAACAAGCAACAGAGTCAACATCATACCCCACTGGTAACACACCTTCTATGGTGGTATAGTGGACAGTGGGCCTCAGCTACTACTGATGTGTGACTGACACTACCCCACACTTCACTGGGATAGCCACTCATGTACTGAAACATCCATGAGTCATACCCTCAGCTCTGCTGGATCAACCCATACACACCACCTCCAAGACCTACATTACCCTTGGCATGAACACTACCACCATGTGACTGGTGTTACACACCTGGGGTTATCCCCTCATTGCCGGATTCCGAACATATGCTAATCTACCTTGTTAGCCACATCCCGGAAACACACCCATCACAGCATACACAGTACATGTGTACTACAACACCTACTACACACGTCTGCTGACAGTGGTTGTTAACATCATGACACGCGTGCAGATGAACAATGTACATACAAATGCTGACACATACCCCAGTCCACTTAATTAGCATGTACACAACTGCATGGATCATGCTATTCCACACAGAGCCATGATGGTACACACCAGATAACAGACGCCACTCTGGTGGTCATGTTCCATGGACATATGATGTACAACAACAGGTGTAGGCTGTTGCACAGTGGTGTACATTCCCATGTGTGGTGTGGCTCTCTGGTCAGCCATGGTGGGGCCACAGGGTCCCTCATCACATACTCCAAGACTAGCTACGTAAACATGACTGCCACACATTCTGGGGTGTACCACCAGGCATTATGGTGGTATGTCAGTATTCGATGGAAACACCCACATCTGCTGTCGCATAGAACAGTCACTCAGGAACATTGCAGAACCAGGTAAGCAACATGCTGGAGGATGGATCCAATGCTGACAGTACACCCTCTCACTCACTACAGGGCCGCAATCCATACATGAACATTGTGGTGTCCCTCTGGTCACACCTACACAGTCATGGCCTACACTCTATATGTCCTGGGACACTGGCCCCATGTCACCTTCCAACGTCCCAGGCTGTGATGTCCAGCAACCTCTGAATTACATGTCTCCCCACTAGGCCACCATATTCAGTAATAGCCTTGTTTCAGACATTGTAGCCCCTGAATGGCACACAGCAGCATTTATCACACTACACACAGGTGGCACCGCATTGCATGAGTGGGACTATAGTCCTACACACCTGACTGGACTGTTCTGCATGGCTATGGGGCACATCATCAAGGACGTCATTCTCATGAGACATTGTTGGGCTCCCGTCCTCTGCTGCCACCAGGGTTGGGCTTGTTAAGTCCAGAGCATGGCCCCTACACATGGTGGACTCCTTTCATACAGTTACCAGGGCAGTTGCTGATGGTACGGGAGTCCACACATCCTACATTGTCCACTCATTGCCTTTCAGCACCATTCCCCATTCTGGTATTGACAACATCCACATCCACCTGCACATCATACCCTGTGTCTCAGGATGTTATGCTATGTGGCTCATGGACAGGACACACAGTGAGGCCAGCATACCATAGTACCTACTTCATGTCAGGTACATTTGGCATACCACGGTCCTCAGTCATAGGGACCCTCATGTTCAGTATATGCTTCCCTGTGGAACAGGCTGGCACAGGGGACTTTCCCTGCCTAGCTTTCGAACCCCTACATACCAAGCACCATGATTGTTCCACCAGCTGATACTGACTCCGACCATATGGGTGTCGCTGTGACAGATACATAATATGACTATCATGGCATCAAGCTGCATGACACAAGGTGCATGCACATCACCTTTGCATTACACTATTCACCCACTGACTATCACATAGATGGTAGTCCCCTACATACATATCACATTGTACATGTTTGCAGGACACACATATGTCGCACCCACTCATGTGGTTACCGTATTGCCACTGTGGCGTGGATATCTTCCTAAGTGGCCACACCTATCTGTACTGGGTGTGTAACTGGTAGATAGGCACCCATTGTACCTCTGCACTCAAGACATCTACACACATTCAAGGGTACACCACCCCATTTAGGGTGTACCTTACACAACAGCTACAGCTTTACATGCCACAACATTAAAACGCCATGACGTTTACTGAGCTCTGACAGTTTAAATATGCGGCTGCACTATGGACACCACATCTGTACACATTTGCCTACTACATACTCAGGGGTGACCTCTTCTGATCAGACAGGTCCCATGTCCGCAACATTATTGATGGATATACTCCTCATATGCAACATAAGCAGAGGCCACTGTGAGCAACATGCTCATGGATATGTGCACATACGCCACAATGAGTGGGATGTGCTTCTGGGTTACATTCCCAAACCGGACACTCGCCATGCTGTGGAACATAAGTCCTATGTACATCACGCAGGGACACTCAGTAGCACTGTTCATGTGATACCTCCCTTGGTGGTTGGGAGACACATGTAGGCCTGGGATCACTGCAGTGGCTGTACTGTGCAGTGGTGCAGGTGACACCTGGCTCTGCTCTTCAAAGGACACTACCCTGGAGAGGTGCCACTAGTGTGAACACTGTAGTTGTGCTTACACATGGACTTGCCAGACTGCATAGTACCCCACTATGCACCTGTGCAGCTATTACATGTCCTTTGTGCATGGTTACTTGGTAGCCCTTCCATTTAGATTAGCTATCATGCTATTACTATGTCCCATACCTACAGGCCATATGTATCCTGTTATTGTACATACCAATAGATGATACCTGTGGTATGCATGATATGCCTGTTAGGCTGTGTAGAATATCTGTCATAACTACCTATAATACTATACATTACACATATGACACATAGTATCCCATAATGCAAAGCATACTTGCTCAGCGGGACCACCTTACATATGTCATTAATGTTATATGCCCATACACATGCATGCTGTGACAGTATATCAACATATACTATCCCCTGCTATGGCACGTCCTTGTTGGACATACCCTATCACTGACAGCAGGTTGTATGGCATTTTCTGTTTAATGGCCTCATGTAGCATCCCTTGTGGTGTCTGTGCTGTGTACCTTGTGTCCCACTGCTGGACGCACAGATTCTACAAGTGTTAGTATGCTCAGCAAGACATCACTACATAAATACCTTTCCCCACTTTATGCATTGCGGACACATTTAATTAATGCAAACCAGGCTATACATATAGTAAAACTAATTAATACAGATCATGCTATACATAACCTTACATATCGGGTGTTCTACATACCTTGTTGTCGTTACAGAATTTTGTTTCTATCTCTCTCACAGTGTTTCAACTGTTATTCGGTATGAGCATACGGTTTGAATGTCTGGCAAGTCATCCTTATATACGTCGATACCTGAAACATGTGGATTCTTCCCACCAATTGGTGTTCCTGAGTGACTAATTACTTGCATATCAGCTGTGCAGCTACTCTATTCACCAATTACGCGGCGACAGTGGGATATAATTGGATTCTCCACCTGGGCGTTGCCTATTTGCCCTACCTTCAGGGAGACAGTCTGTATTGTGTTTTCTTATGTGTAACTGCAACTGCTATGCATGGAGACAGGTATAGTTTGGATTCATGTCCCCCGTGGATTGTGTGTGACAGGTAAAGTATTTGGTTCAACATGTGGGTGTACCTGTCATCCTGACGTCTGATAACGGAGTATTGCAATCAAAACCTGTAACATGGCTGTTTGTTCCATTATACAACGCCTGCAATTTTGCATGTCGCCTTTAATTGTGTCTCTCACATGGTATGTTGAGGGTTCTGCAGATGTAATTGGCTGACTGGATGTTTGTGCTGCTATTACAGTTTGTATTGCTTAGTTTCTAGTGTGGGGGATGTCGGTGGTTGTACGTAACATATACGGTTTGTGGGCCTTGCATTTCTACATAATCCGTATATATGTGTGTGGGCTCCATCCCTAATTGGGGAGCTAACAGTTAGTAGACTTATGTTATGGGATTGTATGTTGGGCCGTTGTTAATTGATTTCTATATCATCTGCAGGTGAGCTTGCTACTTGTATACATCCGTAATTGCAGCGATATATCAGGGGATATGTGTAAGTGACAGCTATCCCTTGTATTTCTGTCCCAGATATTTGCAGTCATTGTGGTTGTGTTGTTAAAAGAGCCTGTTTGCCATGGGTTGCCACCTTTTCATATGGTCATTGTTGGACACTTGCGGGACACAAAGCGGTGTTTACATGCCAACACGTAGCCACGGTCAGTACACAGGTAGCACATACTTTTATCCTCACTACATACCTATTGTTGTGTGACTTTGGCTACTTATCATATTGCATGTAACATTTAAGTTTCTTACATACAGGCATAACTATTAAATACGACTGTTACATTATATATGGGACATATTTATGTCCTACCATCTCGGACATTTGCCCTTTGTACTGTTTTATGTCAGGACACACCTGCCCAGGGTGGGGATGTCCCTCCTACTGTGGTACAGGTAGTAACCGTATGCCTATGGCTAGCTATACCCACGCCTACCATACTGATCAGCCTCTGACTTGGCAACAACATACCAAAGCACTGAAATAAATAGGACATGCTGGAGGGACAGATTCATAACCCAGAGGCTCCCTTCACTCTGGAATAAAATCCCAGTCCAGGTTAGGCAGAGTCCCACATTGACTCTCTTCAAGAGGAATCTTGATGAGTGGATGGGAGATCGTAGGTTTACCCAAGCTATCACTTCTGTGTCACTGTTAGACAGAGGCACAGTATACTAACCTCAAAAAAAGGCATAGCAAAATTAATTTAAAATGGATGGCGAAAGCCAAACACACTCTGGCTAGGCTTATAAATGCCCTAGGGCAGATAGCCTAGTATGAACCTATGAACCTATGTTGCGGACACACACACACATTACAGTCACACAGGCATGCACACGGCACCCTCAACACACACTTACACAGACTATGGCACTCACAGACACAGTTGAACACAGTGCCTACGTGGACCGTGACACCGGCATCGGTGACTAACTGTCCCTTCATATCATCATACTATTACTCGCGGATGTACTGTTCCGGTACTGTGTTCTATCGGTCTTTCAGCCTCGTGGTTACGCATGTCGGTATGTTACACATTCCATGGTTGGCGGTATCCTATTTATTTGTACCTCCAAGATGTTATGAATGTCGTTGAACTATCTATTCTATTTGCAGATATCGCTGAATCCATCTATATCACCATATATCCCTCTATTGCCCTTTCTATCTGTATTATATATATATGTATATGCATATGTGTACATATATATATATATATATATATATATATATATATATATATATATATATATATATATATATATATATATATATATATATATATATATATCTGGCGGGGAACGTGACAGGCACACAGCACCACCATATGCTGTAAGACTCATGTACTGTTCAGGTGTTGGCATTCCGTGTTCCACTGGCTGTTGTGTTTACAATGTTTGAGGGCTGCCTATGTAGGAGTCACACATTGGGCCACCTATACATTATAATTTACAGGTGGTCATGTTTGTGTGCCATCCATTTTACTGTGTGTGCAGGTGGAGAGGTGTCAGTCTGTAGGGGCCTACATGGTCAGAGTATGTGCTATACGTTCCCTCTTTGCCAAGGCATAGTCATATTGGGCATGCCTCCATCTGCCTATTGGGGCTGGTACAGTGTGTTCATGGTCTGAATCTCTCTGTGTCTGTACTGGCCTTGGCAATTGCCGTGGGCTATGTGGGCCTTCACCATTTTGTCCCTGCTGCAGCTGCTTCCGCAGGATCATATTATGTAGCATGGCACATACTATGACGATGCGGGCACACGTGCCTGGAGAGTACTGCAAGGCTCCACCAGATGTATCCAAGCACCAGAACCGTGATTTCAGCATCCCGAACACATGCTCTATGATGATTCTGGTTTGTGCGTGTGCCTCATTATGGCGTTCTTGCATGGGTGTTTGTGCATTTCTGATGGGAGTCATCATCCACGGCTCCAGTACATAGCCAGCATCCCCCATGAGATGGCCATGTGGGATGTCCCCCCTGACAAATACCTGATACAGCTGTGAAGCATGCCAGATATGGGAGTCATGGTAGCTTCCAGGGCTGCCAGCACACACATCCATGATAATGCCCTGGGCATTGCACATGAACTGGCAGTTGATGGAGTGGAATCCCTTGCGGTTTATGTAGTGCATACACTGCTCACTGGGTGGTGAGTTGATTTGTATGTGCGTGCAGTCTATAACACCCAGTACCTCCGGGTATTGTGCCACACGGTGGAAGTGGCGCATATTGCTGGCCAACTCCTCCTGAGTTCTGGGGAAGTATATCTGCTCATTGGCATGTGGTAACATGGCATCCAGGAACTGATGTAGTACCCTGGATGCTGATGCCTGTGAGATACCCATTATATCTCCAGTTGGCCTTTGAAAGGTACCTGTGGCCAGTATTCGCAGGCTTACACATACCTTCGTGTCCACTGGTATGGGTTCCCCTCTGTTGTTTCTGGTTCTCAGGCATGGCCGGCACAGCTCCACTATTTGCTGTAAGATGTCCCTGTCCACCCTGTAATGCTCTACTATCTCCAGGTCATGTAGCCCCTGGTAAGTTACCCTTGGTCTGAACACTCTCCTTCTCCTCCGAGGCCTGCAGTGGTTGTCGGCATCATCCTCCACAACACCGTCAGTCTCTAACACATGCTGATGAATCACAGCTATGGCAGCTCCCAACATGTACATTTTACAAGTTCCCCATGTGTTTACACCTATGGTGCGGTGTTTGGGAATACACAGGTGTGTGTTGGGTGCTTACACACTTTATACTATTGTGCTGTGAGCACCAATGATGTCATAGGGTGTGTATGTACGTTCGTAGCTACAGGTTAAGTTATGTGTTTTACTGTCGGAACTACTATTGTGGTGCCTTTGGTGTTGAATTACATTTGCCTGCCGTGGATTACCTCTTGACCTTCCCTTTACATTTCTGCGCATTGCACCTACCATTTTCTGGCGTGCATCCTGCAGCCTACTTTCATTTGTGCTTTCCTGGACCTGGCGTATCTTGCATTATGTGTGCTACAGCCGGTCTGCTGTTGGTTTGCTTTGCTCTGCTGTGTCAGGTCTCCTTTCTTTAGAATCCAATACCTCCCCTCCTTTCTTTGCATTCACATGCCTCCCCTATCCTGTTTTGCAGGTTTCTGCAAGCGGACTTGTCAGCTGCCATCAATTGGCCTTCGTGGGTTGATTGGTGTTGATTGCTCATTAGTACTCCAATTACCCTACTTCCACATTTCCTTTTCTTCCCCTGACCTTCCTGTTTCTGCTATTGTTTGTGGCGCGTGCGTCCGATTACTGGGTTTTGGGCACCTTTTCATCCTCGTACACATGCACTTTTGGCCACCATGTGTTCTCTCAGCTAAACGATTCCTCCCCACCCCTATCCTGCAGCTTTGCTTAGCAACGGACGGGCCAGATTTGCAATGCTCCAATGTGCTTAGTGCTACAGTGGCACACCCCTCTGCTGATGTCATGTATCTCCTCTGAGCCACTCCTCGGTGTTATAGCGCTGCGCCGTATGGTACAACCTTCCTCCGGCGGGACATTTGCGATTCAGTATTATCTAACTCATTTGCATGGCATTGACTACTAATTCATAGTTACCGCGCCAAATACTATTGCAAGCCCTTAGCAACCCTTGCACCTTGGTTGTGTTGTTCCATGCCTACCATTGTGTGTTATGCTGTAAACCTGCTTTCTATTACGTTGCGATTTTATGACATTTTTATATTATTTCTTTATGTTACAGCTTCTGCACACATGCCCTGCGGTTCTGCTGTGCGTTACTGTGGACATGATATTAAATGTTGTTATTTACATGTTATGCATCTTTTCTTATGCCATTGGCTGTGTATTTCACCATTGGCATATGTTCACGTTGTGATACCTGGGTCTGGCCCTCTTCCATAGCTCCGATGTTATGTTTGGGAAAATGTAAACCGTGTTTTTTGGTTTACATTTCTGTGGGCTTACGCTATGTCTGCACCACTTCATGAATCGTTATATGCCTTCATTTGTGTGGTGCAACACTGCACATGGGGTGATTTGCATACCTATGCCGGGGGCTGCACAGATCTGGCGTATGCCGGTAGTGCATGTGGAATTGGATCGTACCTGAATCGCTCGGCGGCCATATTTGGTGTTATAATGACTACACTATGCGTGCGCCTGGCACAAGCTTCATGAATCCCAGGGTAACACTTGTCACACCATGTCACAAATTCCTTTCTCTCTCTCTGACTGTATACCTTTATGGTGCAGTTGTGCTATCTCTGACTTCTTAAGTGCTCTGTATTTTTTTAAAGAATGGAAAAAGTCTTCCAGTACATGAAGCTGTTATTTCCCCATCTTTTTGCATTTCATTTGTTCTTCTCTCCTATGCAGCAGCAAGACCAAGTCCATTCTCATCTCTACTTGCCTCTTGCACTCATCCATCACTTCCATTTCATCACTTCCTTTGAGTCCTCTGTAATTTTAACTCCTCAGGGTAGAAGTAGTTTGCAAGCTGTGAGATATTGCAGTCTAAATTTAAGTCCTTTGTGTTTATCCCGCAGATTACAGGAACAATCCTAGTCAATAAAGATACTCTCAGATCGAAAAGTCCACTTGGCCTATGGCTTCCAAACAACAGATAGCCCCTTTTCCTTTTATCTATAAGTTTCCAAACATGTTATCCCCTGTTATGGGTTATGATGGGTGCCTGGTTGCCATCCCATCTGATGTGCATACTCAATTAGTATTGTGTCAGTAGGTAACCCTATCCAGTTTTCTAGCAGATGGGCTACATATTTAGCCCATTCCTTTCATCTCTCTCCCTCAGGTACTCCTGATATTCTTATGTGCATCCTGTGAGCTCAGGCATATTGGTCTCATAGCATTTCCTACAACATTTTTACCTTTGCTTGTGCTGCATCACCTTTTATGTGCAATTGTTTAATCTCCATCAGCATATCTTGTATTGTGTTTGCATGGCTATTTAATACATTTTCCACTTCTTTGTTTTTTCGACTATCTCCTTACTAAACTCCTCCAACACACTACTCATTCTGTTAATCTCTCCCATAGCATCTGTTAACATGGCTTGGGAATCATGGCCCTCATCAGCCATAGTTGCCCAATTATACTCTTGGTGCTCCTGAAACATTTGTTCCAGAGGAGCACTGCTTCACTTTTTACCCTCTTTTATAGACAATTTATTCTTCTTTGAGTGTATATGCAAGGCAGGGTTTACTTGTTCCACCAATATATATTGCAAGCTATGAACTTGTTTTTATTTTTTCACAGTTTTAAATGATAATATTTTAACTATAAATGGACCAAGGGGCTAGAGCTGGTTTTATTTATGGCACCATACCAGAAGTCCATGGAAATAACAATTTTGTAATAAGGTTTCTTGAGTGATAGTTTTGAAAAAGGTTTATTTGTAAACAGATTGTGTGTTCTGTTTATTAAATAGTACTAGATACCAGTGTTATTCAGAAATATAAAAAGTAATCTAAAAAATGATTAATGCTCTGAGTATCAAAGTATACAGTTAGTCAGTTGGCACAAAAGAATGGAATGATAAATGGAATATAATTAATTTAGTAGGACATTCAAAATATGATCATGTGGTGATCATTAGAAGAAGCAAATGAAAAATGAATGTGAGTGGGTCATTAAATTAAATTTATATAACAGACAACAGAAAAAGGGTGGGTAAGATTGAAAAGTTCAGAAA
This sequence comes from Protopterus annectens, assembly GCF_019279795.1. NCBI lineage: Eukaryota > Metazoa > Chordata > Ceratodontiformes > Protopteridae > Protopterus > Protopterus annectens. The sequence continues at coordinate 231,130,774 of NC_056730.1, read as the reverse complement.
TAGTTTCATAACAATCTTTTCTGGCTTCCCTCTCAAAAATGTTGATCTTATTTTCACATTAAATAGGTTCATAGATAGATACTAAGCATGAAGTGTTGGAGACAATTGAGAAGCTTAGCCCAATATCACGATTCCCCCTGAGCACTGTCTGGTTGTGGCCTGCTCAAAAAAAGCTCAATATCTGCTCATTGTCTTAATCCTCTGTACTAACTGCCAAACTAAAAGTAAAGGATACTTTGGTGGTGCTCAAACCAACAAGCTTTGAAAACTTTTACAATAAGGTAAATCAAATTCACTATCTATTGCACCACATAGCCACTCATAATAAAGTTAGCTCCCTGCTCTACCCACAATTCAAAAGCAGTTAATTATTTTGGCCTTACAGAAAGGAACAGATGCTTTGCTATCTTTCCTAATCTATAGCTTTAACAATTCCACAAAAAGATATTTGAAGTAAAACAACATACGTAACACTGCAATAGACTAAGAGCAAAAAAAAAAAAAAAAAAAAACAGTACGTCTTTTTTCTTACAATGTCTATCTCCAGCTCATTTCTTCCTCTACTGGTGTATTTTGATGCTAAGATGAGCGGAAGAGGGAGAAATGGGACAAAAAAGAGATGATGACTCAGTGTTCAGATAGGTGGAGATCTTTGCCTAAGAAAACTATAAAAAGTCCTTACAGTTACACATGAACAGATATCAGCATATGAAATTACTAAGCCTCACACAACTGCTCATATTATACTAATAGGATGTAGAAACCCCTCTGTTCATTTAAGTAGTTCAGTTATTTAAAGTACAATGAAGATATGAATAAACAAATACAGATGCTTAAAGTGCACTTTCACAAATATACATACACACACACACACACACACACACACACACACACACACACACACACACACACACACACACACACACACACACACAGAAACACGCAGGCACATATATACACATGTGGTTACACACACACACACACACACACACACACACACACACACACACACACACACACACACGCATGCACATATATACACACGTGGTTTTGCACACCCACACACACACACACACACACACACACACACACACACACACACACACACACACACACACACTCACGACAACACAACAAAAAAATGTGAATAAGCTTTTTGGTGGTCTAGTAAAAAGCCCTTTGACAGTCTTTTATTATAGTGGGCTCTACTGAATAAGTAGGAAATGATGGAACCCAGTCACCCAAAAGTAGCTGCCATAAGTCAGTTCTCTGAAATGATGCTGAGATGGATTAACCCCTGAAGATAAGCAATTTGAAGCACTACTGGATTTGTCATCCTCTGAAAATGTGCAAGTCTATTGTTCAAGTACCTGACATCCTTTCAGTTTCTGTTCTAAAACTTCCTCATATCGGGCGACTTTGACGTCTGATGTCATGCCAGTAAAATGGTAAGAAGGCCTTAGAATATTTCCAGTTGTTTAGTGCTCATTCTGTGAAAGAATATAAAGTCATCCACTTTCTCCTCTGTGAGAGCTCTTCTGTTCTGAGTAGCAGCAGGACCATGACCTATTATAGAACCAAAAAGCTGGATGTCAGCTGCCAAAGGAGTGCTGACCACTGAAGAATGTTTATTTTATTATATACATTTTTTTGCAATAAAGAACACTGTTTGTGGACTCAGCAGTCATGAATCCACAATTAATATTAATAAACTAAATGATCCACCAGACCTGTTAGTCTGACATATGCTGCGAGTAAAACAGTGTTAAATTAAAAAAGTAATATTTGTATCTGTCACATTACATATGTTCAGACATAACCTACTCATAAGGGGATCCAATACCTGTCAGCTTGGGATGATATGCTCGACAAGCCACGATGCTACGCTAGGGATGGCTTGCACCTGTCACCCCTGGGTTTTCGGATATTGGCAAAGGCTCTTGCTACCCCCATAGTGCCTTTTTAAGGCAAGGCTCAAAAGACAAACTCACCTCCATAGGTATCACAAGGGATAAGAAACTAAGAGTAATGCTACTCAATGCCAGAAGTCTAAACCTCAAGATGCACGCACTCAAAACTCTCCTTAGCATGGAGAACATCGATATCTGTGCAGTAACAGAAACCTGGTTCAGGGCTCCCGAGAGCACCCCAGCACTACCAGGTTATACCTCATATCATGCTTTTGGCCCCAAAACTTGGACGAACCACAAAAGGAGGGAGTATCGATATTCATCAAAGATACCCACACCTCCAGGTTGGAGGCAAAGCACGAAGCATCAGAGACTATCCATGTGCAACTAACAGTGGGTAAAACTGCCTTCCAGTTTATAGCCTGCTACAGACCACCCTTCCAAACCCAGGAACCCCACTCGGCCTTCCTGAGAACACTGGAAAATATGAAGGTCTCTCCAAACACCATTATATTGGGACTTCAACTACCCAAACATAGACTGGGAGCATTACTCTAGCTCCAACACCCTAGCCCAAAGGTTCCTAGAATTTATAAACTCAAATGCTATGGAACAACTTGTTACCACTCCCACAAGAGGGAAAACATACTGGACCTGATCATCACCAACATGGGGACTCTATGCTCCAGACCAGAAGTGTATCCCTCACTGGTAAGATCAGACCATAAACTAATCTCACTGGATATTCACATCCTGATCCCACCCCCTGCCCAGAAAACCACAGTGAAAAACTTCTCTAAAGCAAATTTCACACTCCTCAAAACTGAGGTGGAATCCTTCAAAGCCCCCGGGCCTGTGGAAAATACAGCCCAGACCGCAGAATCCTTTATAAACACATTCTATGAACACCTTCAGGAATGCATGGATCATGCGATCCGAAATAAAACCAAGACCCAATCCTTCAAAGGCAGACGTCCTGTCTGGTGGACCCCAGCCATAAACAAACTATACAATAGAAGGAGGAAGCTACTAAATGATAGAGCAAAATCCCAAAAAGGGAAGGCATCACTGATCAGTATTAGCAAAAAACTACGGGCACACATAAAATTGTCTAAGGCCAGCTTCGAGAGAAAAATTGCACAGGACACTAAGGATAATCACAAGGCTTTCTTTAGTTATGTTAGGAACCTGGGTGGTAATTCCCAGATATGCCCAGAATTAGTCCAAAATGACAAAAATACACGAATCCACAGACATTGCCAACATCCTAGCTGACAGGTTCAGCGCAAACTTCTCCCCTCCCACCAAAGGGCAAATATATATCCCAGCAGAGTGCTGCCCCTGACATCTCAGATGCTCAGGTAAGAGCCGCCCTCTCCAAAGCAAAAAACACAGCATCAATGGGACCAGACGGTGTCCCGGGCTGCGTCCTACATGAACTCCAAGAAGAGCTAAACCCAAACATAAAACTACTGTTCAATCTCAGCCTTACTACAGGATATGTGCCCAAAGAGTGGCGTACAGCAACAGTTGTCCCTCTTCATAAAGGTGGTGCCTCAACGGATCCTGGAAACTATCGCCCCATAAGCCTGACTAGCTTGGTCTGCAAAGCTATGGAAAGGATCATCATGGACCTCATAAATAAAGATATTGGGGACCTACAGACACTGGATCCTACCCAGTTCAGCTTTGTTAAGGGCAGATCCTGGTTGATTTCTTTGAAACAGTCACCAAGGCCATTGACGAGGGGAAGGTGGTCCACACAGCCTACCTGGACCTCGCAAAAGCCTTCGATGCAATGCCCCACTCGGGCATTATAGATAAGCTCACCAGCTTAAATATAAACCCCTATGTCACTAGATGGATTGCAAATTGGCTCAAGGACAGAACCCACATGGTTAGAATTGCTGGAGCCATGTCAGACTCCAAACCAGTTACAAGTGGTGTCCCACAAGGCTCAGTCCTGGGACCTCTCTTGTTCGGTATATATTTCTCGGAGGTACAGGCCAACACGGAAGGACTGTGGCTGACCAAGTTCGCAGATGACTGCAAACTGGGCACCACAATCGACTCTCCAGCCGACACAAGCATCCTCCAAAAGGGCCTCATAGAAACAGACAACTGGTGCCAGAGCCATGGCCTTAAGCTAAATGCCAAAAAGTGTATAGTCATCCCCTTTGGCAAAAACAAAGTGCCCACAAATTACCACATAGGTGGTAATCCATTAAGTACAGAAGAAGTAATTAGGGACCTGGGGACCCAAGTTGATAGCAATCTCTCATTTGACAACCACGTGGCCAAAGTGGTTAGAAAAACATTTTATATAGCCCACCTAATCATGAAGGGATTCACATCTAGATCAGGGAAGGTCATCGTGCCTCTTTACTCATCCCTCATCAGGCCCATAATTGAGTACAATGCCCCTTTTGGGATGTACCTTACCAGACACCTGCAGCAACTGGAAAGACCCCAAAAGACCCCAAAAGTACCTCACAAAGAGGATCAAAGGGCTCAAACAGATGCCATATGCTGCCCGGTTAAAGAAACTCCAGCTCTACTCATTGGCATACCGCCTGTTCAGCGGCGATCTGTGCCTGACGTATAAAGCCATGTCCAACCCGGAATTAAATGCTGCACCTCAGAAAATCCAAATTCCATTGAGCTACGCGCTCGAGAGACTTGAACCTCAGCACTGAAATAAATAGGACATGCTGGAGGGACAGATTCATAACCCAGAGGCTCCCTTCATTCTGGAATAAAATCCCAGTCCAGGTTAGGCAGAGTCCCTCATTGACTCTCTTCAAGAGGAATCTTGATGAGTGGATGGGAGATCATAGGTTTACCCCGGGTATCACTTCTGTGTCACTGTTAGACAGAGGCACAGTATACTCACCTCGAAAAAGGGCATAGCAAAATAAATTTAAAATGGGTGGCGAAAGCCAAACACTTTCTGGCTAGGCTTATAAATGCCCTAGGGCAGATAGCCTAGTATGAACCTATGAACATTCCTGATCTTCTTCTGTTACTGGGTAAATCAGTTGTCTACAGTATAACATGTTTTTGTTGGTAATATATATATGTGTTAAACTAAGTCAAAAATGCAGTTAATTAAGTCAGTGATAATTAAAACTGAAGCACACAATATAAAGGCATATGAAAAAGAAAAAGAAAGATGCAAGGGGTAATCATTTATTATTTGGGGTCACCAAAACTCTAAATCTGCAGTATCTTTATTGCACTGCACTGATAATTTAATGCTAAATTTACCATTAATACATTCTTCAGGGAGGGGACTGAGATGCAGTTGCACAGAGGAAAATGAAGAGTAGATGGGATGTGCCACATCTGATGAGGTATTACTCTGGAGAATGCAGTACATGTTTAGGATTAGCATACTGAGACATCCATAAAACAGTCATAAATGAGACAGTAACAGAAACCAGTTACATGATAGGAAGATGGGTGGTATTTTAGAAACACTTAGGTGTTAAAAAGAGATACCAGTACGAGGAGCTATTTAAGTAATAATCCATGACTGGGTGTGCGTATTTCAGGATTTACCCATGGTTGGTGTGGTTTGTGAACAAACAAAGCCAGTCATGGATAAATCCTCATATACTGACACCCATGAGTGGATTATTGCTATTACTCAATGAAAATATTTAAGAAATAAATTGCTTGACTTTCTTAAATAATGTTTTGTATAATAGTGCTATAGTGTTCCTCAGTGTTTTTCCTTGTGTACTGATGTACTGCACATGTGTATGGGATTTACATTCCCACACTTGCAGAGTACAACAGAGTAGTGCAGGAGAAGCAACAGAGAAAAGAGAATCTTCGCCAATGTTTTTTGCATGTTTTTTTTTTTTTTACTGCCAAGGAATAGTACAGAAATACAAGAAAAATCAAGTACATTTCTGACTGTTAATTTTGGAGAACATACCCTATTTTCTCATATTTTGCTCTGTTCCCAGCTGTTAATCACATATGCCAATATAAAGTCTTGGCCACTCAATGGCAGTTAAGTAGCCGGACTTTTCTATTGCTATATGGCTGATTTACAATGGGCATGCTGGTTGGGGAGTTCAGTCTGTGTGCTCATTTCTGAATAGTAATGAGAAGTCATTGTATAATTGGTATTATACAATACCCCCCCCATTAATATTCCAAAACATGTATGCTGATTGGCCAGTGTGCCTGTTGTAAATCCCACAATATACCAATGGAAAAAGGTCTTGTCGTTTGGACTTTTTTCCGTTGGTATAAAGTGCTCAAAAACATCTTTTGTTAACAAATAAAAGAAAAAAAAGAAAAAACAGAGCAACGGAGACTTTCTTTTCTCTGTTTCTTCTGTTTCAAAGCATTGATGTACTGGGTATGCGTAGGAACGCAAGTCCCATACGCATGCTCAGTACATCAAAACAGGGAATCAGTGTACCACAACCAGTGGATGAACAGTAATGCACCATTATACAAAGACATTATTTAAGAAAAGTAAGTATTTTTTTTTCTTAAATAATGTCATTGTATAATAGCAATAACCGACTCCATGGTTGTGGTATATTGAAATTTACCCATGGTTGTCTTTATTTAATCACTCAGGCTTCACCCTTGTGATTAAACCACACCAACCATGGATAAATCTTCAATATACCACACCACGTCATCGGTTATTGCTTTATGATATATCAGTAAATCAGAGTAGTTCAGCATAAGAATATATACAGCCACTGTTTTGCTATACCTTATTTATTTGAAAATTGCAGTACCAAAAAACGGAGGTGGATGAGACAAAATTGATAGCTGGAGTTTTCACTAGGTTAAGTAAATAGGCCTGGTGCTTTTCTTATGAGCAGGTGTGCATCTAGTACCTGTGTATAAGGTAGACCATGTATGAATGGAATAAGGTGACCCCTTTCCTAGCCTACAGACACTGCTGATGCAGTAGCAAGATTCTGGAATGATTTGCTATGGTAACTAAACTTTGACATAGTAACAAATAACAGCCGTAATCAATATGTCACAGGATTTAAATTATGTTCTGACAACAAATAATTTACTATAACTAACTACCACATTTTATTTGTGAAGCATTTTCTCATTGCTTGCAGCAAACATGTTGAACACTCCATTCAGCAGTCCTTTTCTGAATTCATCTAAGCAACTTTAAAATTTTGATACATAAAATGTTACAAAAGGCAATGGGCTGGAAATGTTCCTACTTCAAGACTTGGAACATTGTAGAGACTAATCTTTTCCAGAGAAAAAGAAAACAGTTTTATTTCACCTAAAGAATGCTGACTTGTTGCTTTTATAAAGTGTGCACATCACATCAGCATTCCTTTCTGTGGTGCCCTTACATTGCATATCTTTGATTTGTGATATAAAAAAAGCATTTATTATATGCAATTTCTTCACTTGATAGTTATTTATGAACTGAAATCCTAAACTATCAGTAAAGAACAAAGGCACATACTCAGCAGTGCCACACTCTGCAAAAGCAAACTGATTATAGATCAAGCATTATGCCAGCAAAAAGGACCACAACAGAAAAGCAATGTTTTTTTTAAGTTAGTGAAAGCCATTTGTTATGATAAAATTTTATGATTCATTTATTTGTTTATTAACAGAATAAGTAAGATGATCCTTGCTTGTCCTCTTTCAGTCACAAAATTTGGCTAAAGGAAAAGGCTAATTGTAATATATAAGGAAAGTTTAGAACAGCCAATCAACTACCATGTTTTTGGCATGTAAGAGGAAATGAAAATACCTATAAAAAATCTATGTAGCTAGAAGAAGAGCATGCACACTTGGTACAGACACTAACTAGAGGTCATAACTGACATCCAGGGCATGTGAACAGAACATTTGTCCTCCAGCACATGACACAGCCCACATTGTAACGTCTCTTACAGCCTGATGACCAATGCCAGATACATGCCATCTTACCCCAACCCAATAAATTAGTATTACTAAATCTTAAACAGAGTCTAGAGGAAAACAGTTTAGGATTTGTGGTTTTTGCAATGTAAATTGAATGACAATGTGAACTCTTAACAGTAATTATTGCATGAGATAAAATAGCTGAAAATCTGGAAGAAAACTGGATTACTTTTCAGTATGGGTGTTAGTGCAACAGTATGTCACTCAGTGGGGGAGTTTAGTTTTCCAAATGTTGACAGAGAGAAGAAAAGCTGCTGACGCACTTTTCACTGACAGTGGAACTCTCTATATTCCCTGCTATTGTGTGACCTTGGAGCAGTTATATATAAGTTTGTGGTATGAGGGGGAGTGAAAGAGAGCTTGCCCCACTTCAGGAAAAAAAACAACTACAGAGGTTCAACAAAAGTTTTTGACATTTTTTTTTGGTGACTCAGGATATTTGTTTCAACTGTTGACAGCCAATCAACTTGTATACATTTATACAAGTATGCATGCATAGATGTGTGTGTGTGTGTGTGTGTGTGTGTGTGTGTGTGTGTGTGTGTGTGTGTGTGTGTGTGTGTGTGTGTGTGTGTGTGTGTGTGTGTGTGTGTGTGTGTCTAATTGAACACATCCAATGTATTCCTAGTTAATCAGACTACATGTGTAACATAACAAAAATCTTTAGCATTACATCACTTGTATTATATAAGCCATTTTCTAAACATACTGGGTCCCTTGGCATTGTTTTTTTACCTTAATTAGCAATAATCATAACAAAAGATCACCTTTCTGCACAGTTTCATCAGAGTAGCAACTGTAGAAGGTAAGAGTAACACTTTGCCTTTCATCCAGCATAGAAAATATAGTAGTATTGTTCTCAGCTAATTATTACTGTCATACTGGCAATACTACATTGATTGATTTGATTGATTGATTGATTGATTGATTGGTTGATTGACTGATTCTACCAAGTGGCTGGAAAGCATTGTAAAAAGGCCACCACAGTAGAGTGAGTGAGAGTGCATACGTCAAGCACATTGAATTCCAGTTAGAGTGCATGTACACATGCTGTCAGGCTTTTTCTGTCCAAAGAGTATAGTAAAAGTTATGTAGTCTTGTCCCTCCCCAATTGTGCCAGATCTCTGACAATTTCTCCATCATAGCTGCAGCAACCACTCATTCCCATCTCCACACACACACACACACACACACACACACACACACACACACACACACACACACACACACACACACACACACACACACACACATTCACCCCTTTAGTACCTGGGCCACAAATTGAATCCCCTTGAAATAAATGCATCTATTTAATTAACATCTTAGTGAAACCCAACTGTGCAGAGTTTTTGAGGAAATGTAAAAGAGAAGATCTCTTAAAATTATGTAAGAGTAAAAACTGTGTTAAAAGTGTGGCTAGAAAAATGTAAGTTCTACATCTTACATAGTTTTTTTTTTACATTGTGCCTGAGTATTTGTTTTCTAAGCATTTTGTTATACATATTTTAATTCACTGACCACTATTCCTTATTTTAATACTTACATTTACATAACCAGTCTAACATATCTGATGAGTTTCACGCAGTTAGTACTAGGATTGTAATTTCTGAAACTCTGACAGCATTTAACTAAACATTTCACTTGCATCAGGACAAGACAAGTGGTGCATACTTTGCGTGAAAAAAATGATATCTCTATCTTAAGCTTATAATATATAGTTACTCTTATAAATATCCTATAGCTTCCATGATGCACCTATATGCCCCATTAAAAAATGCTATATACAAATTGATGTTAATTCCTGTACTATGGGAGTTGCTGTATAGAGAAGTAATAGAGTCTAATGTTTTTCCACCACTTATTTAATGGCAGTGAAGAAACATTGTTTTAAATAAAGGGTACAGCCAAACATGCACTGGTGGCACAAAGGAATAAAGGCCTGACTACATTCCATGTGCTCCAATTTCAGCTAATGGCTTGGGCACGCAACAGCTCAGGCAGGGACAATAGACTGAGTGGGGAGGGATGGAGGATCCTACCTAGATGACCCTGCTGCTGCTGCAATGACAGAGTCTTAGTTGGAAAGAGGAGGCTCATTCTGATGCAGAACCAGCTGCAGGGAAGAAGTTAGTATGGTCTCCAAATCTGGTGATGGTAAACCTTGTTGATGCATGTAAGGGAGAAATGCAGGAGCAGACAGAGAGATATAGGTGACAATTAAAGTGATATGGGTGCTGGGGTCCCTGTTAGATTACTGAAGTTACAAAACTTCAAACACCATACAGCAGAGACCATATGATCAAAGTTTTGAAATTTTATACATTTTGATTGGAGTTTACCGTACAGCATGGAATGGGAAATTTACTGTTTTCCTCACTGTAGTGTGATCTCAGAGTTCATATATTTATTTAGCAGGGGGAGTGTTGGTGCAGCGGGGCATGATCCTCTGCAAAAACGTAAAAAAATTATTTTTTTATTTTTTTATTTTAGATTCGAAGTTTCAAAACTTAGGTCATATGGTCTCAGCCGTATGATGTTCCAAGTTTTGATACTTCAGTAATCCAATAGGGACGCAGGTGTTGACATCAACACCAAGACCAAGGTTAGACCATAAATGAAAATACTTTGACTGCCAGGATGACAACAGGAGCACAAATAACCCATATGAATGCCTGAATGATGGCCTTTAAAGGATAATGCTTTGTCTGATCAGAGGAAGTCTAGATGGTTTGCGGGTATGGATACAAAACAATACATCAAAAAGACAAAATTGTGTCAAATGTATCAATACAAGCTTTCAATAAATTCATTTTCTGTAAAAAAATAAAAAAATAAAAAAATACCAAGATTAATGACAAGTCTTTGCACGGATTGGTATGCAGTGCATAAATTTTTCAGTAAATCTCAGACTTCTGATAATCACTAGCCAAAGTGTAATTGTGGGATTCCAAAAAGTCTTCCACTGGACTACTTCAAAGTTTCTGGGGTAATTGAAGGAACACTGTGTCAAACAGTATTTGTGTGTGATAAGCAAAGGAATAGTATTAATGGGAATTCAAATTTTATTATTGGACTAATACAGTGTGTGTTGACTTTGCTTATGTTATGGCTATGTTTGTATATACAAAGTGAGATTCCACTAAGTATTCCACTATTGTACTCCACTGTTTTTGGAGCGTTTAAAGGGGTGATGAAATAAGCAGTGTTCATGTGTGATATGGTTGTGAATTGCATCAGTGACGAGTCACATTTTATCCAATGCTCTAAAGCAATGTATGTTAGCTTTGCTTCCATTATGGCTATGTGTACACATATTCACATAAACATGCACCCACAGACACAGATAAGCGTGCATGCGTGCACGCACACACACGCACACACCACACACACACACACACACACACACACACACACACACACACACACACACATGCACACACGCACACATGCACATGCACACACACACACACACACACACACACACACACACACACACACACACACACACACACACACACGCACACACACACACACACACACACACACACACACACACACACACACACACACACACACACACATAAATGTATGCTTCACTTTTCTACAGAGCCATATGAATATACTGTGCAACTACCTGCAGATTGTACCAGTATGAGGCAAACCATTATGGACAATTGCTGATGACAAGCAGCTTTCTGTGCTATGAGTAATATATAGCTATGGACAATGTATGCATGTGGAAAATGTGCATAATTGCCCACATGGTGTCTACAACAAGCAATACAGTGGAGCTATTGTCATCTACTTTAAACGATTCAAAGGAAGCCTCACAAATGTGAGCATTATCCTTATGGCAGCTGCTATTATTTTTAACTGGTGGAGATCAGGCTGTAATGATATATTGCAGTAGTTTTCTGCTTATGAACAATGTCTATGTGTTAACTCTAGGAAGGACTCTTGCTGTAAAGAGTGTCAGTAACTGTAATAACCTCTAATAGCTACTGTTAATAGGATTTATTTGTCTCATGTTTCCTAGTTGTTATTGTGGTAATTCCATTGTTCTATCTTGGAGTTTATCTCCCCGGGCCTCTACTGAAAATGGACATATATCCAGTTAGACTAGCCCGGTCAGCAAATGTAAAATAAAAATAAATAAATAAATAAACTCAATTACTATGTTAGCAATGTTGTATGATAGTGGTGTGCAGTTAATCACTGTCCACCTTTTCCTATTTCATACTTTCCTGAGTAGTAGCCTTGGCTGCAGCAATGTGTGTGATTGAATTTTCTATTCTATTATCAGATGGTGTTATTCCATACTTGTACTATTGCACACACACAACTGTTATGCATCTTATTGGTTTACTTAACATGAACATAGCATAAGGATCCTTTTTTTCTGTGGTCACAATATTGTGTATTTCTGCCAATAACTGAGTGTTTGTTCAATTCTTAGTTAAGACTTCAAATTTCTCCTTGTTGCAATAAAGGTTTGTGGTTGAAAAAATGTAGGCAGTATCACAATATACAGAATGCACTGTTCCTTGACAACAGCACATGGTAAGAGCACTACAGTCATGTACATCTACAACATAGATCCAAGACTGATACAGCACAGTAGATGTTATATAACAGATAAATGGACATACATGGATATCAGGCAATTGCATTATCTCTGTATGTTGAAGCAATAGTCCCATATGTGTGAGTGTCTCAGAATACAACATACTTGTATTACATACTGGCTACAATATTTCACTCTGCAATGTAATGCATCACTAATGGGATTCATTACCATGCAATTTATAGTAATGTATTTCCTGCAAAATGTGTAGCATACCTAAGACTGCTAGCACACAATGTCAACATTCACAAACCTTTGCTGATCCAAAAGTACGTCCCAAAGTCTGCAAACATTACAGAGCAAGCCATTAATGTCAAATGATACACACTTGCAATGACCCAGGTGACCTGGGTTCATATATATTTCCCAAGCACCTATAGCAACTGGCAGGGGAAAGACGGAATAATGACACTATGTCTGTTCACCTCTTTTTGAGGGAAGGAATAGGCACAATGCACTGCTCTGAAGCATGTTATCCTTGCAGTCTGAACCTTGTCTAAGACCAAAACCATGTACAGTAGCTGGGCTAGGTTAATAGACAGGCCATAAAGAGGTATTGCTCCTTTAGAAAGGGACAGGGACACACTTAAAGAGAAGCCCATGTCTAATAGTTCACAATCATCTTTTGAATGATGCCAGGATATAGAGCTATAGCCTCCTAGCACTGCTTCAACTAATCCTGTTTGAGAGTCAGTGGCATTTTCCACATTCAGTTTCCTCCTGCACCCAGATGGTAGCCTCAACACAAAAGGATTAAACCATCTCACTGTTGCTGAATAGCTGTGCTATCAGGATGTTGTGGAGTTAGTGAAGCCAAACATCCACATACAAAACAGTCTTGCAGAAGAACATATTTAAGATGTTGGACTTACCAGAAGAATGAAAAACCAATGCAGTTGCATAAACACCTGGACTTTTCCCATATGCCTAGAATAATTTAATTAATTAGGGTGCCATGATGTATGATTAGGCCTGGATATACACAAAACTGTTATCTGTTACTATGAAATAGTCTGAGAAGTATTAACGTATGTATATACAGTATTATACAATGTACAATGTAAACAAATATTTATAGTTTCAAATACTATTCCTACACAGTACTGTCAACTATATTAACCTATAACACATACTATTATAATAGGCATTGTCATGCTGATAAAATGTTATATGTGTTGGGATCTGTAAAAATAATATTTGCAGTTACAGTTGGTATAGTACCCAAATAACCATGAGTACTTGTAGCATACTTGTAAAAAAGTTTGTTTGATTACATTTCCATTTCATTGCACGAAGATGGTGGTGTCTTGTATGTCAGTGGCCTCTCTGACTCGTGATGTGTGTTTTATGTTTTTCTGTATGTGATCCAATGGATGGACCATTCGGTCTAGTCTGGTGTACAATCGGGTATAGCTGTGGTTTCTGTGGTGTTTTTGTTGCTTTGTTTTTTGGGGGTTGTTGGACTGATCATGAAGCTTGGGCCTTTAGTGTTGAGCTGAGCAAGGTGCTGGTACAGAAGTTGGAGGTCAGACTCTTGGCTGCCGGGTTCGGTTTGAGGAAAATCAGAGTTGGATTTGTTGGGTCGGAGGATGCTGAATTGGATTTGGAAGCTGCTGGTGATGATCAGAGTTGGAGTTGGTGGCAGAGATGGTGTGGATGGTTAGGATTTGGTGAGGATTGTTACACTGGTTGTGGCTGTTCAGGCATTTGGGTAGTGGTGGTCATGGTGACAGAAGTCTGTTTTTGTTTTTGCCTGCCAGTTTTAGTTTTGGAATTGAACTTGGCCTGTGGTGTCAGAAGGGACTAGATTGGGATTTAGGTGGTTGCTGATTTTGGAGAGGGTAATGGTGGTGGTGTGTATGCAATAGACTACTGCAGTCAATTGATCATGCATGGTTGATGGCTGCTTATGTACCTTATGTTGGCTCGGTCACTGTTGTTGTCAATGTTGAAGTATTTGTGTATTTTTTTTTCTGTGTTGCTATGATTTCTGTTTGCACATGAGCTTGGAGAAAAGTAATTTCATTCAACTGTGCACTTGTGTATGGTCTGAATGACAATAGAGTAACTTTTGACTTTGACTTTTTGATAATACTAAACATGCTAGATGATGTACTGGTCATAGTATCATATGCAGTTAATATAAAATATGATAATTGTGCATTGTGTTTATCAGACAATTCACCAATCACATAAGAAATACAAATTATGGTGTGTATGTTATGTTCTATGGAGATGTCTTTTTTTTTTTTTTGTTAATAGCGACTCATTAGTTGTTGGTCGTAAGATTTATATAGCTAATGAAGGTGCACATTTATTTGAGGTAGCTATTTTCAGGCCAATGTTCTGTCCCATTACTGCAATATTGACAACTTGCACCTACTATTTCAAGTTATGTAGTGGTATGTGAGCTCAGTAATATTCCCATTCTTTGTATTGGGAACATATTCTGATTTTGTAACACAAAGTGTTTTGAGAATTAATGCAAAGTAAAGATCTTACAATTCATACATCCAACTGAAGTGCTTCTATGTGGATTCAGAGGTGCAATATAGAAGTGTTCAGGGGAGCATGGCCAAGATGCCAGTCTGATAGCATAAATCCATAGCTCTGCTTAAATTTTAATATCCTGACAAGAAATATACTTTAATTTTTAGAAAAATCTAACTAAAAGTATACTAAAAATTGGATTAACATAGACTCTTTATTATTTTCTAAAAATTAATACTTACTCAGGAGAATTTTTTAATTATTGCTGTCAAGAAGTTTTCTACTGGCGATCTCAAGATGAGCAACTTGAAGAACCCACTCCAAGATAGTGCAGTGAAGAAAGAACTACATCTTATAATAACAAACATCCAAGAACTCTCACTTAAAATGGACAAATTTGAAAACAAAATGGATATTATCATACAAGAATGCAGTAAACAACGGGAACTTCTAAATGAAATAGTAAAAAAAAAATCTGAACAGATTCTTGCCTTAGAGGGAACAGTAACTGACCTAGATACTAGAGTGACAGAAAATGAACATCACAGTGAAGTTCTTCTGAAACAAAACACCAGGCTGATTAAGAAACTGGGAGACCTTGAAAGTAGATCAAGGAGGAACAACATAAGAATATATAGAATTCCTGATAAAGAAGAGGGTGCTAATAAGATTCAATTCCTGAATAAGCGGTTTTCATCAGCACTAAACATGCATGAATCCTTTTCTTTTGGGATTGAGAGGGCTTGTTAAATGATTGTACTTAGAATTTCCTTCTCTTGAAATTCTGTTATCCTTCACTAGATACTTTAAATGGTAAATAATTAGTTCTGATAAAAGTGTTTAACTCCTTTGAAAATTCCTATGTTCTCTTATAGATGCATACATTCAGCAGATTCAGTGACACTATTAGTAACTAAATGACATCAAATGAACTAGAAGCTGCATTAGAAAACTCATTATGCATATTAACATCAGACTTATGTTATATAACTAAACCTTAAGTAACTAAGCAGAGGGTTGTGAGGCCCCCTTTTTTCTCTCTTCTCTCTCTCTCTCTCTCTCCCTTCCTGATGAAATATGTCAACATAGATATTGTTAATACATATGAGTAATATGTGTATAATTGCAAAATATGATAGTTATTTTGTAATAAGTGTTTATATATATATATATATACATATATATTCAACAGATCTTTACATGAAAAATGTTAGATAGATAACTGGCAAAATGGTTAAATTATTTGAAGCTTCTTGAAAAGTCTTGGAAATAATAACAATCTTCTTAACATTCAGCTTCTAACGTTTATACATACTTTGATCTGATGTGTATTTCTGACATATCTACATATTAGAGGTGCTATTATCAAATGTGACATATTCCTATAGCTTCAGGGTTCCCCATCACAAGCTCGAGTTACTGAAAGCTCGAAATTCATAAGCTCGAGCCCAGAATCTCGAGTTTCAGTAACTCAAAATTGTGAAGGGGAGACAACCAAAAAAAAAATTAAGTTTACTTACATGTATGCAGGGGGCTGGTTCCCCCTGCCCTCTCCCTGTTGAAATATACCAGCGCCGTGACCGCACTATAGTGGAGAAATGGAATTTCTCCCATTCTGCTCTTCTGTATAAAGCACAGAATGGGAGATTTCCCTCATCCCCGTTGTAGTGCGATCTCGGAGTTGGTATATTTAAGTAGGGGGGTATGGGGGTGCATGGGTTCTTTCCCCACTGCAAAAACATTGTAAAGATATTTTTGCATGTCTTTTACATCCACTTTAGAATTTCAAGTTGCTGAAAACATGAGATTCTGGGCACGAGCTTATGAATTTCAAGCTTTCAGCAATTCAAGATTCTAATGGGGAACCAGCTTCAGATATATTGGACTCTCTCATTCTAATGTATATTTCATGGATTCAGATTTCTTTATTTGCTTACATAATGCTTTTCTTTTTTATTTTTATACTATATTCTAAGCAGAGATGGATAATTTGTGTAATTTGGTATTGGAGAGGTACTGGATGGATGGTATAGTTAAGTTTTTAGCTAAACCAGAAACTTTATGTTTCATGCATGTGTTTGTAAATAGTTTTGCGGTTTTGAAAGTAGTGCTTAATACACGTTATGCATCCATGATAAGTACATTTTCAGTAGATTTCAAATCAACATGGAAGAAATGTCTTTCAGTTAGTAATAACATGCACATTATAGTCAATGGCTTCTAAATGTTTATCATTAAATATTAATGGTTTGAACAATAATGTCAGAAGAGCTGGTTTGCTTAAATATATCAAAATGCATAAAGCCCAGATCATCTTCTTACAGGAAACCCATCTATTAAAAAAAAAGATCTACAAAATACTCATTCAATGGCTATACCATTCTGGCTGATTCATGTTTTAAGACTAAGAGAAGGGGAACTTTTATTCTATGGAAAATACTTATACTATGCTAAGAATCATAGATACAATTTCAGATAAACATGGGATACTAAGCATGGTTATTTTGGAAATCAGTAGGAAGTATATACTTTGATTAATACATACTGGATACCAGGACTGAGTACTAAACATGTTGAGAAATATCTAGACTTGATTACTTTAAATGCAAAAGAGGAAATTATAGCAAAAGGTGATTTTAACTGCCTATTATCAGGCAATGATACTTCTAGTAATGGTAAAATAAAACTAACATCTCAAGCCAAAATGCTAAATCACTTTACAAACCAGATGAAACTTAAAGAAATACATGGTCTAAGAGAACATTATTCCTTATTCTAAACTTACTATTCATATCAGTTTGGTACACAAACAAACACTGATAAGGTCTTTGTATAAAATAATATACACTCTAAAATAAGTGACGTATCTATAATGACTTGTCCACTTTGGACCATAATGCTATAAACTTTACATTAACTACATATACAGATGATTTAAGATTTCTACAGAGAATTATTGCTTATATAACTAAGTTAAATGACTTTAGGGAATGGATAATGAAAGAAATAGACATGTTTATGGAAACAAATGATAATGGTGAAGGGACTGATACTATACTATGGGACACCTTTAAAGTTTATATACATGGTAAAGTAAAAGTAAAATCTTGGTACCTTAAAAAAAAGAGAGAGTAGGACAAAGAACTTTTAGACTTAAAAAATAAATAAACAAGATAAACATAGATGCAAAACCAAAATAACAAAGTAGCACATAGCAAAATTACTAAGTTAAATCAAAAATACTTAGAAGTTCTGAATCATAAGGTAGCCATAAACCTGGAAAAATTGAAATTGCAATCTTATACTGTAAATCCCAAATATCTACATAAAATATCAGTAAGATCCAAAAAAAAAAAAAAAAACTTATTAATGAAGTGTTCAAAAACACACCACTTTTGGAGAGAGAGGATGCAATAAATATTTTATTCAAGAAAATATAACTACTAAGGTGTCAATGCAACAAAATAACATAATAAATAAACAAATAACACCAACAGAAGTGAAAGAGCAAATGCAAATTGTAAAAGATAATAAAGCTCCAGGACTGGATGAAATAATTCCTGAACTATATAAGATTTTTCCTGAATATATAATAAAGAAAATGACAAGTGCCTTTACTACAGTTAAGCAAAAATGTATAACACCCCCATTGTAGAAATACTCAATTATCTTCCCATATTCAAACAAGGTAAGGACCCCAAATCTTATGATTCATAAAGGCCAATTTCATTACTAAACACTAATGATAAAAGTTTCATGACAATATTATCTAATAGAATAAAGAAAATATTACCTAATCTAATACATAATGATCAGACATGTTCATTCTTCATAGAAAAATGTAAGATAGCATTATTAAATTACTATCATTAATAGACATAGCATGCAAATACAAAAAAAAAATAAATAGCTATTATCAACCTGGACATAGAAAAGGCCTTTGATTTTATTAGTTGATCTTATCTACAAAGAATTTTGATTGGTTTTGAATTCTCCTCAGATTTTGTCACCTTATTAATGAAACTTTATAGTGGGGTACAAGCTTATGTGAAAATCAGATCATGTCTATCCTCACCACTAAAAATCCTCAAGGGAACTAGACAAGGCTGTCCTTTGTAACCATTATTGTTTGTTTTTTCAATGGAACCTTTTGCTACATATATCAGAAACATGCAAAATATAAAATCCTTTCAAATTAATAAGGACTATTGTCCTAAGATACAATTGTTTGCTGATGATATGTTGTTAACGTTGGGTGATATTGACGGTTCTTTGCATGATATTATAAATACCTTAAGCAAGTTTGAAAGAATTTCAGGGCTTAAATTTAATCATAATAAATCTAAAACATTACTAATTAACAAAAAGATCAACAAAAACCTAAAAGAGACTAGCCTGCTTAATTGAGAGAAAGATGTATTACAATACTTGGATGTCAGTATAAAGAGTACATGGAAAGAGTCTGTTAAATTAAGCTACAATCATTTAATAACCACCATTAGTGAACTAAACAAAAGATGGAATAAAATGTTCTTCACAATAGAGGATAGGTCCTCTTTAATTATTACCTAAAATGTTGTTTTATATACAATCATTGATACTTTCCCCTCCCAAAAACTTATTTAAAAAATTAGATTCCATGCTACTTAAATTTTTATGGTTCCCCTTAAAACCTAAGATTGCATATAAATGGCACATTAGAGCTTGGAACAGTAATGGAATAGCATTCCCTGGCTTAGATCTTTATTACAAATCAGTTATAATTAATGTAATATTACATTGGATCACACCTACCTATATATCTGGGTGGAAAACAATACATGAGATTCATATAACTGATGCCAGAGCTATAGAAAATTAATTTAAAAAACAATATGGAAAAAGTAGAGTTCATTGGCTTTTACTTGAATTTTGTTTATTTAATAAGAAGTTTGATCATTTTTCTTATGGCATTAATCAAATAATTTATAACTTTAAAAATATAATTGATTGAAATTACAACATTAAACAATTTTTATTTCTTATATTCCCTATACCAAACTCCCCTGATTGCATAGTTTCAACATCAATGTGATGCAAACATTAAAGGAAAATAACTTGATATTCTGGCATCAGTTTATTGAAAATAAGAGTATTAAACCACTAAACTCTCTTTTATTTAGTTTTGATAGCCAAGACAGTTGCTTGTTTATATTGTGGCAGTTTTTGGAAAACAAAATTAGAGTATCAATCAACCTAGAGACTGAATCTATACCTAGTTTGGTTCAACTATTTATTAGGTGTCTTCAAAAGACAGATAATCAAAAATTAAGTATCTCACCTATCTATAAGATACTAAGAGAAGACACTCTAATGTTTGACTCAGATTTTTGGAATTACTATGTAAAGATTAATGGAGAACAAATATCTGATGAATCCAAAAAATTGTTATTGAATTCTACGTATGGTACCTCTTCTTCATTATATTGGAGTTTGTATACATGGAAATTTATGAATAGGAGTTTCTATACTCCACATAAAATAAATCTTATACTCAAAAACAGTGAAAGTAAATGTTGGAATGTGATGAATTACTAGAGGCCAACTGAGTTCACATGTTCATTGAATGTAGAAATTTTGTTCAATGCTGGAAAGACTTCAGATGCTTTGTAAATGCTTTATGGTCTGATAACTCTCATATTTCTAACTCACTAATCCTATTGAGTGTTTCTATACATAATGTAATATCTTAATCTCAGATTCAGTTACTCTGGTCAATTCTTGCAATTGCCAGAAAAGTTATTACTTTGAATTGGAAAAGTAAACAAGATTTGATGTTTAAAGATTTTATTAATTTAGCAAAAGTTGTTTGCAAAAAAGAACTGCAAACCATTTGTTATAGAACTCATAACATTACTCATAAAAAATAGCATGGCAAAAATTGGAAAACCTTTTGAATAAATACTGATAACTTCTCATGGATAAAATGACTGTTTATCATGGATGAATGTAAATACTGTAAATAGTTTTGATATTGTTTTATTGTATTTATGTGTGCATTTGCATATGTTTATAATGAAAACAAAATAAAAATGTTTTGGAGAGAAGTATTCAGCTGTACTTCACATATTACACATAATTCTTTATCATTATATTTGTACGAGTCTATATTATAAAGTTGACTGGTTACTTACCTGAACGCCTAAACGTCGACCCGTCTTCATCGAACAGTGAAAACATCAATCATCCAGAAAAGCGAAAGTGGAAATGTCGAATCGTCATGGCTGGCCTTCTGTGGTATAGCTCCGTAAGGTAAGTGTGCGATAGTTAGTGACCTTAGGGTTAAGGTGCGGGTTAAGGTAAGTGCATAGATGGTAACGTATCTTAGATTTAGTGTAGAGTTTTGTTAAGTGTATGTGTGTGGATTATTTAGTTTGTTTGGGTTTAGCTTTTTAACGTAAGTGTGCAATAGTTACGGACCTTAGGGTTAGGGTGTGGGTTAAGTTAAGTGCATACATTGTAGTATATGTAAGATTTAGTGTAGGGTTTGAAGTATTGTTTAGTTTAGGGTTAGAAGTAGGGTTTTGGTTAGTGTATGTATGTGGTTTATTTAGTTTGTTTATGTAGGTAGTATGTAGCGGGCGGTGGGGTGGGACAAGTATGAGTTCGACTTTTTAAATTTTGCAGTTTAGGGCGTTCTGTGTTTATGCGGTTCAATGACGACGGGTCGACATTTAGGTATTCGATGAATTAAGCGGTCGACTTTATACTATAGACCCTATTTGCACTATATGTCATCTGTTAACATAATATAATTCTAATCTGATGTGCATTCAGAGTTCAGTATAGTACATTAAGCACACACAGAACAAGTATGTAAGGCTGCTACCACAACTGAAATGAATATTGCTTAAAGTCAAAATTTAACCACAAAGGTGACTGAGATCTCCATGCATTTGTTAGCCATCATTCCGAAAGCAAATTGTACATTTTGGTCAATGTTTAAATCAGAAAGGATACTGGTTGCAATTCTTTGGGACTTTATAAAGTGTACCTCCTTTGCATAAACTGCAACTTACCACCATATGTAAAAAGACCTGCACACAGAGATAATTTCCAATCAATTGTATAATCAACATACACAAAGTAACAATAGCAATCATTAAAAAAATCTGCAGTAACAATAAGGAAATTTAGGGTGTGCATTACACATGTGACACATATAATGTACACCTATACAGTAAGTCAAAGGTATACCATAATATAGTTATATATCCTTAAGCTGAGTATACAAAAGTCTAAATCAGATAACTGATGTCATAAGAAAATTATTGATAAAAACATTATTATGGCTATGTGACAACTGTTGCAGTGACTGTGGTAATTGCATTACCAATATGTATTTTATTTATTTATTTGTTTATTTATTTTACATTTGTTAACTGAGCTAGTCCAACTGGATATATTTCCATTTTCAGCAGAGGCCCGGGGAGAAAAGCTCCAACAATAACATACAAAAAAGAGAGCATTAGCAAACAATGTGTACTATTAACGCAACACACCACACAAAAAGAGTATCATACACAAATATAAAAGAAATTATGTTTTAATAATCCGAGACCATTAGCTAAAAAGATTGATACTATTTGTAAAACACACTACGTTGTCCTGTTCGATTCTCAGCTAGAGTGTCTTCTGTGTGGAGACATGCGTGAATGGGAGTACCTTCGTTGAAGGTTGTGCATCAGTGCTGGCAACTCGGCATGTAAAAATCTACTGCCAATCATTAGCGGACTGGAGTTCCGCTGTGGCGACCCCTAACTGGGAAAAGCCGAAAGACACAACAACTACCTAATCCTCTTACATTAAAACATGTGAGGTAGTTTACAATCCATTCACAGTTGTAACAATAATTTAAGACAATTACTACTTCCTAAGGGGTAAGCAGTATTAATTGGCAAAGGGAGGCAGTATAGAGATAAGGTAATTGAGAAAGCAGAAGATTAGTCAGGGTAACAGCAAGGGCATATCCAGTGTGTTTTAAGATGTATCTTGAGCCTTTGTTTAAAGAGTGGAAAGGAGGGAAGTAAGGTTAGATCAGATGACAACAGGTTCCAATATTTCCCAGTGGTATTAGAAAACAAGGAGTCACCTGCCAAGTTATTAGACTTGTTAATGCTAGCCAATAGTTTAGTGGAAGAGTGTAAGGAATTGAAGTTTGTATAGGGGTAATAAGGTTAGAAAGTATTGGTGTGTTGTTAGGTTGGTAGAATATGCTATGGACAATGGTAAGTTGGGAAAGTATCAAAATGTTTTTTAGTTCAAGCCAGTCTAGCTGCTGAAGGTTCAGACAGTGGTGAGTTCTAAATGGGTTCCCAATGGCAAATATGGCCATATTGTTATAGGAGTTGGCTAGTTTAGATAGATTTTTTTTCTTTAGGTTAGTATAAATGGAGGAAGCATAAAGAAGAGTTGAGATTAGATGGGAGTGGGCTATTGTAGTTCTGGCTGTTGGTGTTAAGAAGGGTTTCATTCTATATAGGGAGCCCAATTTTCTATTTACGGTTTTTATAGTGTTATTTATATGGTTATCAAAGGTAAGGTTATTGCCAATTGTTATTCCTAACAGTTTAGTGGCAGAATTGGGGGTTATAAGGGTGTCATTATTCGATTTGATAGAGAAATGTATAGGGGGGGACTTACTGTTAGGTACGAAGAGTAAGAGCTTGTTTCAATTGGCATTGAAAAGGAGGCAACATTTTAAGAACCAAGCCTTAACTGTGTTAAATACTGTTTGGGTTAAAGATTGTAGTTCGGATGTAGAGTTGGCAGAACATATGAGTGTGGAATCATCTGCATAATGTATGCAGATAGCTTAAGGGATTGCTAAGTGAAGGTCATTGATGAATAATGAGAATAGAAGTGGACCTAGATTGGAGCCCTGTGGGACTCTGAGAGAGACTGGAAGGTGGGAAGATAGTTTATTCTCCCAGAGGACTGCTTGTTGCCTATTGTTAAGGTAGGACCTGAACCAGAGAACAGCCTTGGTGTCTAGAGAAAGGGATTCAAGAATTTTTATGAGCAGGGGGTGGTTGACCATGTCAAAGGCTTTTGACAGATCTATAAAAAGTGCTGATGAGAGGATGTTGTTATTATTATGGTTTTTATTGATAGAGTCAGTGAAAGATAGGGGAGCTGTGGTGGTACTATGAAATGGCCTGAAGCCATGTTGACAGTTAGCTAGTATATTGTGTTGGGTTAAGTGGTTTATTAGTTGATGGTGAATGCATTTTTCCATAACTTTTGCTAAGAGTGATAAGAGAGCTATGGGCCTGTAGTTGGAATAATCATTGGAGTTACCGCCTTTATGTAAGGGTATAATGTGGGATATTTTCCAGATATCAGGAATGGCTCCTTCATTTATGGTTCTGTTTATAAGGATGGATACAGGATAAGCAACTGCTTTAGCTGCTTTTTGCAGGTATTCAGATGGAACTTGGTCAGCAGAGGGGGTACATGACTTAAGTTTTTGGATAAGTTTTTGGATGTATGAGGTAGCAATGGGTTGTATTTGGAATGTTGGGAGAGTATCAGGTAAAGTGGTAGGGAGATTAGAGTAGTTTGAGGAAAGTTGACAGGCTAGAGATTTTATGGTGTCTGTGAAGAAAATATTGAAGGCATTGGCAGTTTGATGGGAGGTATTGTTATCCGCCCCTAGAAGGGGTGGTGTACTAGAGTGCCTTGGGTGTAGGAGTCTATTTAAACTAGACCAGAACTTTTGTGGATTGTTATAGTGAGCTTTCTGTAGTTTGCAATAGTAGTTTTTTTTATCAGTGAGTGTTGCTTTTTTGTAATGTTTCTCAACTGTCTAAATGTTTGTTGCTCAGAGATAGTTTTGGATGCTCTCCACTTGGCCCACAATTTGTTCCTAAGCAATATTTGTTGTCTAGTTTCTTTTGAAAGCCAGGGGGCTGGTTTGGACTTTATTCTGATGGACAGTTTAGGTGCATGCTTATTAAGGATAGTTAAGAATTTAGAGTCGAAATATTTAACAGCATCCTCAAGAGGGAGAGTTTTTAGTGGGTTCCAGTTACAGGCATTAAGTTTATTTTGGAATACTACAGGGTTAAAGTGTTTGTTGGTTCATGAGGTCCTATAAGTGGGGGTGTTTGGGATGTCATTCTTTTGTTTTATAATGTAAGTTAAAGTATGAACACTTAAGTCATCAGGTAGAGTTCCTATCTTGTAAATTTGTTGTTGTTTATTAATAAGTATACAATCCAGGATACTATCTTTGTTGTTAGGTTTGTTAAGTCTAGTGGTGGTGGTAATTGTTTGACTAAAGCCATGAAGATTAATATGTGATAAAGGATTATATGTATTTACACATTTCCAGTTAGGATTAAAGTCTCCTAATATAATTGTTTCTTGTGGGCAAGTACTGGATACCCAGCTTAGAATGTCCTCTATTATAGTACTATTATTACCAAGAGGTAAGTAGATACAGATGATGTATAGGGCTTTGCTGGGGCTAAGTTGAAGTCGGGAGATAAGGACTTCAGCCTTTCTATCTTGAGGTGGGTTATAAGGTATAGAGGAGATCTGCAGCATGGATTTAAATAGTAGTGCTACTCCCCCTCCTCTATGTTTTATGTGATCAAGTCTCAATATATTGTAACCTAGGAGAATTATTTCATTGTTTTTAGTTCCAGGTTTTGACCAGGTTTCTGTGAGACAGAAGATATCAAAGGAATGGATATCAAGGAGGACATGGAGTTGGGCAATTTTGTTATTAATGCTGCGGATATTGAGATGCCCTATAAGTAAGGAATTAGAGAGACTGGTTTGGGTTGTTAGGGTGGAGGGAGTAGTACAAGGAGTTGTTAGTGTGGGGACATTAGTTGGGCCTGGGTTAGGGTGGATGTCACCGTATTTTAAAGTCGGAGTTTTTAGGCCAGAAACTGGGTAGTTAATGAAGCTGGTTAGATATTTCAGCTTTTTTACAGTGGTGTGATTGAATTTGATATGTGTGAGTCGATGGTACTTGGCTAGCAGGTAGCAGGGTGTAGATGTGGTAATTATTTGAAAATGGGTATGTGTATAATTTTGATTAGCTGTTTGTTTAGGAGAGTAGTTGAAGTGATAATAATTAAATTTTTCAATGGAGTTGAGGAGACAGGCAGAGGTGAGGACAGGTATAAGAGTAGCTATTAGTATTAACTTGATTAGAAAAGGTTTTGTTGTTTTAGACATATTGCTAGGGTTACATATATTGATAAAGCAGGACCTAGGATAAAACAAAAAGATGTAAGGGCTTTGAAGAGTCCTTAGAGAGGAAGAAGTGGTAAAAGTAATGAAATAAGATTAAGTATTTTAAGAGGAGGTAGTAGATGAAGTGGGAAGGAAAGAGGTAGATAGGAGGGGTGTGGTTAAATTAGCTAGATTGGTTAAAGCATAGGAATGGAGGGTTGGGAGAGAGGGTGTCGCTTATGAAGTATATGTCTAGGGCCTGTGGGGGTGGGTGGCAATTAGGGGTAGGGTATGGGGAGCAGAGTGAGCCCATAGGCCGAACGGAGCTGGCAGAGCTGAGAGATAATGAGTTATACAGTGAGACTGTGTTCTACAAAGCTTTGGGTAGGTACATGGCACTTTCTGTAATTGTAATATGTATGAACCAATATTGACTCTCTGTCACACATTGCATTGCACTATACAATATTGTACATGCACATAATTATACTAATCATACTACCAAATAATTGTAGATATCAGAGGTATGCATTTCTGCTATGAACACACTACACTGTGCTCTTAGTATTTGCAATATTCAAGACATACCCATAAAGCCAAGATAGTTCTGCAATTCTGGAGGTATATTATGTACCACAGATGCATGCTCCTTGGCAAGACTTATTTTATTTATTTATGCAAGTCTGTCTTGCTTCTGTGCAGTGTGATGACTTCTGTGGAAGACCTGCTCCATTAAGCCCTCCTCTGTATGACATCACTTTTATACAACATCAGCTAAGTTTTTAACCACCCCTCCCAGTCAAATTCACTAGCTGGTATGGGCTGGTGAAGACACGATACAAAAGAGTGAGACTGGGAGCCACCATTGCTGCTTGCAGATGTTGGTTTGTTACAGTACTGGGAGCTACCAATACCCATATGTTGTGATCATTCACAAAGCCATTGTGAGCTGTTAAGCATGGTCTTCCATTTAGATGCATCCTTCTAATGAGGTAACACTGCATCATAGCCTGCAAATTCACCTACTCCGGCTATCTTCTTCATTGCAGTTTCAAGAATTGCCTGTCTCACAGCAGTACATCATCCTCATGCCTTTACTGAAGAGGAGTTGGCAGGTAGTGTCTCATCAGCATCCCCTGAAGATGGGTGGGCAAGCATAGTCTAATCCTTCATCCCTAACCCCACCAGCTCTTGCAGGTGCTTGGACCACTAATCAAAATTTGGTCATCTAGGTCCTAGTAAGGGTTTTATCTGTCTACATGAACAGAGATGACTTTTGGACTCAGCAAAGTGACAGACATTGGCACTGAGTTCTATCAGCTGTTACATTTTGTAAAACATTACACACTAATGACATTCATTAGTGATGTACAGTAATGTATGGTACAGCAAAATATGGTAGTCTTTATGTCATATAAGCCTGTAATATTCTGAGATGCTCAGATATATGAGATTATCTGTACATGGGGATTTAGTGTAATGGTAATTAGTGCAACTGCTTGATACAAAGGTATATTTACTTATATGATGCTATATCTGTATCACTTTCTAGGTCTGCATTCAATATGTACATTATTATAGTACTACTATGTGTGCGCTGCAGCTGAAGAATTGCATTGAAGGAACTGCTCATAAATTGTTTCCTTTAGAAGTTTTGCAGGCAGAATTATTTCTCTGTAATGCTTCAGTGTCATTTTTGTGGGCACTGATGCATATTTTTCCATACATGTACTTTCTTCATCGTTTCATTTCTTTCTTATCATAGGACAACAGATACTCATAAATGCATGCTGCATAACTGTACCATTCACGTACACTTGCATATGTATGTGGCTCTGTAAGAAAAGGAATAACTATGTTTTCTCTCTCCTTTCTCTTTTTCACTATGCCCATTGCAATTCTCTCTCACTCTCTCAACACACTCACTGTCTCACACAAACACTACAAACAATAGGTTCATAGGTTTATACTAGGCTATCTGCCCTACGGCATTTATAAGCCTAGCCAAAAACATGTTTGGCTCTCTCCACCCTTATAATTTAACTTCTAGAGCCTCTGTCCAGTAGTGCCACTGGAGTGATCTCAGGTGTAAACTTACTGTTACCCATCCACTCATCAAGATTTCTCTTGAAGAGGGCCAGCGAGGGGCTTTGTCTTACGTGAATTGGGATTTTATTCCAGAGTGTGGGAAGCCTTTGGGATATGAATCTATCCCTCCAGCATGTCCTATTTATTGCTGTGCTGAGGTTTAAGTCAGAGGAGCGTGTTGCTCTAATGGATTTGTTTTTTTTTAAGGTGGAGCATGTCCATTACTCTGGGTTGGACATGGCTTGTAAGTCAGGCAGAGGTCGCCTCTGAGCAGGCGGTAAGCAACTGAGTAGAGCTGTAGTTTCTTTAGCCTGGTTGCATAGGGCAACTGTTTGAGGCCCATGATCCTTTTGGTGAGGAACTTTTGGGGTCTCTCCAGCTGCTGCAGGTGCCGGGTAAGGTACATCCCAATTGGGGCATTGTATTCAATTATGGGTCTGATGAGTGATGAGTATAGGGGCACAATGACCTCTATAGATCTAGATGAGAACCCTTTAGTTATAAGATGGGCAATATAGAAGTATTTTCTGACTATTTTGGCAATGTGATTATCAAAAGAGAGGTTAATATCAACATGGGTCCCCAGATCCCTAATTACTTCTTCTGTACTTAGTGGGCACCTTGTTTTTCCCAAAGGGGATGACTATGCATTTTTTGGCGTTAAGTTTGAGGCCATGGCTCTGGCACCAGGCATCTGTCTCCATAAGACCCTTTTGGAGAATGCTTGTGTCGGCTGGGGATAAAAACTACATCACCTGACGACATAGGTTAGTACTAAGTTAACTGCCTTTGTGAGCCATTTTAAGCTTAGCCAATTATCCCCTTGTGGGGCTCAAACCCAGCACCTTGTGTTTGTAAGGCAAACACCTTAACCATTAAGCCACCCTCCCAACTCCAAACTAAATGCATATATACACATATAAAAATGTGTGCATATGTTGGGGTAGGGAGGGTGGCTTAATGGCTAAGGTGTTTGCCTTACAAACGCAAGGTTTGTGTCTCAAAAGGGATAATTGGCTAGGCTTAAAATGGCTTGCAAGGGCAGTTAGCTTAGTACTAAACTATGAACCTATGTGAATAACAATAACTTAAGCAAAGCCCATGTGTGTGTGTGTGTGTGTGTGTGTGTGTGTGTGTGTGTGTGTGTGTGTGTGTATGAAAAACAAATATTTAAACAAACCCAATATGCATTACACTAGTGCATGATCTAGAAACCTGCATAGTTGATGTTAAAATCCACCTGCATATTATACCGGAACTCTGTTATATCACCCTCTAAATAGTCCAAAAACATTATATCACCCTTTTTAATTCCTTGAAAAACTTGCAATGCTATACTGTAAGATTCTTTGGAATTACAGCCTAAAAATGCTTTGTTGCCTAACTGATAGAGTTGTGTGATTATAAGTGAATACCTCATGTGTCCAATGTTTTTGATTGAATATTTACAGTTATTACATATTATGCTGTATTATAGAGTGATACAGGAAAATGGGTAGTCGTAATTTTAGTACTACAGTAGAAAATATGCTTGGGTGGCAGGGATGAAGTAAATGACAATCATACTATATGGGTTTACAATTTAGCTTGCATAAACAAATGATTTTTACCTTGGGTATTTTGGTAATGAACAACCTAGTGTGGATTATAGTTTTTCCTTTTTCTACTAATTAAAATTGTTTAAATGTGACATAAGGATGAGATCAACTTGGTGAAGTCATTTTTTCAGTTTCTCATCAATAACACAAAGGTTCCTATATTGTGTAAGTTAATCTAACAGCAATAAAATGTATATGACTATATTACCCTTCATTTATGTAAATGTCTTATAAAACTACTGAAGAAAATGTTTAACTTACTAGTTATATTAGAGCTAACTAATTATTTGTGTATTCCTATTGGTGAAAAGCAGACAAATATCAAATTATTTTGTTTTTTTCACTGTTGCGTAGTTTTGTTATTCCTTGTTCAGTAATACTCTGCACTTACATGAGTGTGACATTCATGTTACTGAAAAAATGTTACTTCTAAATTTGTTGAACACCAGTACTGACACATTCAGCTTTTGCACCATAAGTGGTCTGGAAAGGCATCAGCGTGATGTGATCTACAAACTTTTGCAAAACAAACATTGCTAGAATTACGAAATCCAATGATCTAAAACCTTATCTGTGACACAAACATTTTGGATTGACAGCTATGTGTCATCTGTGTCTGGAAAAGGCTCCTCAGTCTTATGAAGCAGAGCTCATCCTTAAGCCTATTCAAGTGCAGTTTGGACCAATGGATGGATAATCACAAATTCAGTGCCTGGCTTGTCACCTCTGTCCCTTATGGACAGGGCACAGCTTGCAGATGCCCTTAGGCACAGGCATATATCAAAGCCATTCTATCCCATGAACATTGATAAATGGGAAAATTGGGTCATGAATGGCTAGGCTTAAAAATACTCTAGGGCCATTAGCCTAGTAACCTTCTAAGATCCTATGTGTATAAGTGGAATAACTCTGGAGTGGCAGGGAAGGTGTTTACTCTGTGACTGTTATACATGGGTCTACTGCTGATGCTTGTGTGCTAGTAGCTCATGATACACCCGCTGACACTTGCATGAAAAACCGTGTTCTAACTCTTACTAATCTGATCTCCCATTTCTATATATTCCTCCCCACACCCAACCCTATAAAACTGCACTAACATACTAGAACATAAATGCTAATCCTAAAACTCACACAGAGTACCCAACCTAATCCTTACACTCTTACGCTGAACTTGTACTCCCCCTCTGTCTAACCCTATGTTCCCTGATCACTAGACCCAAATGTCCAACCCTCCCAAACCTCAATTCTCAAATCTCTCTCTTATCCTAAAACTCTCCTGCCACTCCAAAAACCTAAAACTTCCTTCCTTCCTGTTCCCTAACTCTAAAATCCATGTAGTGCTCCATACCCCTAAAATCCCCATCTCACTTCCTAACCCCAAAATACCCCTCTGGCTCCCTCCCCATTGCTGCTTGCCCAAAATCATATTCTTTTTAAGTATATGGAGCAGTCCATGAGTCCCTGGTTTCAAGATAGTAGTTTTCAGGTACTAACTATTATTATAGGTTATACTTGTCTGAACAGCTTAGAAGCCTTGCCTATTGTTACTGCACTGCAGCAATGTGAATCATTTAAACGTTTCAAAAACTATTACAAGGGAGGTGTTTTTTATTCAACAGCACTAAAAGCATGTGATTGCACTCTACTAAGCCAGAAGGATGCAGCACAATCCCTTTTTGTGGAAGTATTTAAAACAAGAACATTCTTCTGATTTTCATAGAGTATACACATTTGAAACACAATACTGCAAGACATGAAAAAGTAAAAACATTGTCAGTAATTAAACATAGCAGTGAAATACAAAACTCATTACTGTCATCACCATCATCATCATCATCATCACCGTCATCAACCCTTTTTACCATTTCACATGGTGTCAGGGTGTAACATCAGCTCTCACCACCCATTTCAATTCAGAGCCTCTCTCTTATCTTCGTCTACAGTCATGCTTTACTGATGCTTGCTTTCTCACATGCAGTCTGTCCATCTCTTGGCTGAACATACTTGTCTCCTTTTACCTTCGTCCCGTCTTTTCTCAATATTCTTTACCAAATCATCTTTCTCTTTCCCACATATGTGGCTGAATGACTGAAAGCTATTCTCCTTGATCTTCATTTGGAGTTGCTTTGGCTTCTGCCCTGATGCCTTTTACTTCTTCTTCTTCTTCTTCTTCTTCTTGTGTCTCACAGTGTGCATCCTGCTACTTGCCTCAAGTTCCCTCAGCTGCTGTCCCCTCACTGCCAAGGTTTCTCCACCATACAGAAGCACCAGTCATGCCACTGGTCTGTACACCTTTTTAACTTCTTTGGCATTTTTCTGTCACATACTACCCCTGACACTATGTCCCCATTTGTTCTAGCACCACTCATTCTTTCATTGGCCCTCTCATTCTCGCATCCTTTCTCTTCAGCCATACTTTCTAGATACATGATGGTTTAACCTGTTCCAAAAGTTTTGCTTCTACCTCAGTTTTCAGCTTTTCCTGATTTTACCCATTGCTGCCATGTGTTGTCTTTACTCAATATCGTCCCATGTACCTCTAGTTTTGAATTTCATTCCCCAGTCATTTGCTGAAATTTCTCCCCAGTGTCTGATTGTAGTGCTATATTAAAATGCATTGTTGATCTGTTTCTCTGACCTGTTTTGTAATGTAGTTCATCATCAGTATAAACAGGAGTGGGCACAGAGATGAATCTTGATGACCATTCATTTCCCCAATATATGTATTTATTTTACTTTGTTTATTCCTTGTTAACCAGTTTTCCCCATTACCTAGTGGCTTCTTTTAAGTGGAGACTCAAGGTGGTATTTATACTACTACTACATGGAATTTGGGCAGGGTAGCAGGAACTTCCCCTAGCTTGTTCTTGTTGCAAGTGGGACCCGTTTTTTGTGTGGTCACTTCTGGTTTCTGTTCCAGGTACAGAGGGAGCCTGTGTACATATTGAGGCAGATGGGGAGAGAAGGGGGCAATGGAGTGGTGAGGAAAATGGGGGAGAAAGCCAATATCAAGGTCAGTGAATGTATGCAGGATTCTGAGTTGATGTTTCAAAGAAATTTGCAAATGATGGATATATAATTACAGCCCTCCAGTTAGGAGGGTTGTGGGCTGATTTACTTAAAGAAGAGGTGATGCAGAGTGAGCCAGAAAATGAAGGAGATATTTCCTGGGGGTGGACATTATGGAGAAGATACAAAAGGAGGATGCAGAGACAATCCTGATGAACAGTGGTGAGATGGAAAAGAAAACCTATGTAGAGAAAGAAAAGAAGTCAAAGGGGAAGTAACAGAAAAGATAAAGGCAGAAAAGAAATAAAAAACATAAGTATTTGGAAAGGAATCAAAGTAAAGAATACAAAGAAATGGACAGGTATGAAGTGCGGGACAACTTAATAGTTCCATTGGGTGTAAAAGCACATGAGGTAAGAGCATATTAATAAAAAGACATTTTGTGACATTATATTTGAGATTGTTTTTTCAATGGAAAGTTTTCTTGGAGAATATGAAAAAAGAAATACTGTAACCCTTGGAATCTGTATGTGATAAAAGCATGTAATAGGGAAACAAAAGAGAAAATTAATATACAATTTTTGAATGGAGGTAGAAATAAAGAATTTGAAAGGACATTTGAAAACTTTATGTAAAGAAGTACAGGACATTGCATAAGTTTATGATAAAATGGGTTCATGGACTGGTTGATGGGAATGTAATATTGTATTAAAAAAATAGAAAGATAAAAACTATATATGTAGCAAGCATGATGAATATAGAGGTATATCGAGGTGTTGTAAAATACTGGGAACAACCTGAACATGTTTTTTTAATGGAAAAGAAGAACATTTGATAAGTAACTGTGATAAAAGAAAATGTTATATTTACAGAGAAATATATCATGATGCAAAAAATGTGAATTGCACTGTTATACATGTAACAAAATTGGACATTTACAGCTGGATTCCAAAAAAGAAAATACAAGTAAGGAAAAAGAAAGAGAAGAAAATGAACAAAGAGAAGAAATTTGAGTAGTAATAAAAATAGAGAAAAAATTAGATGAGAAAAATAGTGAAGAGGACATAGAAGAAGGCTATGAAATAAATGAGGGATAAGACATAAATTCGGAGATAGTAAAATAAAAAAAAAAAATCCATTAGTAAAAATGCAAATGACAGAAAAAGAAAATTTACAGGGGCAACTGGAAAAGAAAAATGAAAGGAAATGAATGAAAAAATGTGGTTGGAATTGGTATAATGGTTAAGTTGCTTGACTTATAGACACAAGGTACAGTGTTTGATTCTCACCTTTGGGGGAAAATTGGCTAGGCTTAGAATGGCTCATTAAGGCAACTAGCCTAGTGATTAGTTATAAACCTATGAATCAAAGGGAAAATAAAAAATGTAGAATGTCTTCTGTGATTGTGAATAGTATTAAGAATATAGTAAGAAAAATCTGGATTTTAGAGTAGTATTATACATGTGATGATGCAATTGTATTAGAAGGCACTAGATTTTTAACAAAAGAAGAAAGATTACAAACAGAAAAACTATGGAGAGGAATGATAATCTGAAATTTGGGAAATAAGAGATGTTCTGGAATAACCATACTCTGTATCACTACAGTAAGATATTAGATGTGACGTTAGAAAAAAAAATGTTAAGATTAACCATTGTAGATTTAAAATGAAAAGAACAAGTATATAGAATTATAATATTAAAGTCAAAGTCAAGTCAAAGTGAGCTTTATTGTCATTCAGACTGTACAACAAATAGCAATACTTCTAACTCAATGTGCATGCAATATATACTGATAATATTAATACAACAATGACACATATACTAATGCTAATCCAACAATGACAACAGTAAGACGTTTATGCTGTGTAGGAACAAGTACAGTGACATGCACCGACTATTCCACTAACATGTCTTTGTCAATACCCCAAATATTGCACAGATAATATATTGCACAGATCAGAATCAGACAGATTTCAAATTGCACGGAATGCTAATTTGGCATATTGCACAGAATGTTAACTTGGCATTATTACTATTGCACACAAAGTATAAGATATTAATTTCACAGAGTTATTCCATATCTCTGTGAATTACTTCTGCACTGTAACTCCAGACCTTGATGACCAGCATGGTGTATGTTATTAATGAAGTTCAGAAGTCTGATGGCTTGTGGAAAAAAGCTTCTATTAAATCTGGTGGTTTTGCAACATAAGCGGTATCTCCTGCATGAAGACACATACAAGAACAGACCATTGACAAGGTGAGTGCAGTCTTTCACTATTTTCATGGCTCTGCTGAGGCACCAAGCAGAGTGCAAATCCTGGATAGTGTTGACTTAATAATTCTCTCCGCCACTTTTACCACCCTCTAGAGAGATTTGCAATCTGAAACCATGCAGTTTCCATACAACACCAAGAGATTACTAGTCAGGATGCTTTTGATGGTCCCCCTGTAGAAGGTTGTGAGAACAGAAGGCGGTAGTTTTGCTCTCCCCAATGTTCATAAAAAGTGTAGATGCTGTTGCACCTTCTTCACAATGTGATTAGTGTTTATTGACTAAGACAAGTTTTCAGCCCCCAAGAACTTGGTGCTCTTCACCCTTTCTCCTGTTTTTCCCTTGATTGTAAGTGGGGAATGAGCCTTGTCTCTCTTCCTGAAGTCTACTATTATCTCGATTGTTTTATTCACATTGAGGGCCAGGTTGTTGTTGTCACACTAGCCAATCAGTTGGTTCACCTCCTCTCTGTAGGCTTTTTTGTCACCATTGCTGATGAGACCCACCATTGTAGTATAATCTGCAAACTTAATAATGTGATTTGTGTTGTACCTATTGATGCAGTCATGCGTCAGCATGGTAAACAGCAGGGGACTCAGGACACTTCCTTGAAGTATTCCAGTGTTCAGTGTGATGCTCATCAAGGTGTTGTTGCCTATGCATACCTTTTGTGGTCTGTCAATAAGAAAGTCCAGAAACCAGTTTTATAAAGGAGTGCTAACACCCAGATGGACCAGTTTCTCAATCATATATTGGGGGATGACTGTGTTGAAGGCCGAGTTGAAGTCAATAAGTAACATGCAGGTATAGCAGTTTTTGTTCTCCAGGTAAGCCAAAGATAAGTGAAGTGCCAGTGAGATGGCATCTGTCGTAAACCGATTGGATCTATAAGCAAATTGGAGTGGGTCCAGTGTTGCAGGATTCTTGAAGTACTTGGGTACTGTGGCTTTATGCAAGGAGATGTTGAATATGTCATTGAAAACAGTAGTTAATTGGTAAGTACAGTCCCTAAGCATCCATTCCAGAATATTGTCAGAACCAGCTGCTTTTTTTGGGTTTACCCATCACAGTGCTCTTTGAACATCCACTAGGTGAAGGCAGAATACTTCATCTTCTTGGTTGGTGGGCAGTTTCATTGCCATTGTATAGTTTCTCTTCTCGAACTTGCTGAAGTAGGTGTTGAGCTCATTGAGAAGCTCTGAGTTATCAATAAACTGAAACGGTAGGGGCCTGTAGTCTGATATAGATTGTATATCTTGCCTCAGACACCTGAAATCTCTCAGGTAAAAGAAGTGACCCTGCATTTTCTTGTTCATAGACCCGCTTAGCCTCTCTTATTCCTCTACTTAGTTTGACTCAGGCTTCCTAAGGGCATCTTTGTCTTTAGATTTAAAGGCATCATTGTGTGCCTTCAAGTGCTTGTACACTCCACTTGTGAGCCAAGGTTTCTGATTTGCTTGTGTGATGATGCTCTTGATGACTGTCACATCATCCACACACTTTGATATATAGGCCATTACAGACTCTGTGTACTCATCCAGGTTAATTTTCTGGTCCACAGTAGCCGCCTTTTTGAATATATTCCAGTCCATGCTTTAGAAGCAGACTTGGAGTGCTGAGATTGCTCCTTCTGGCTGTATCCTTATTTGTTTCCTGGGTGGATTTCCTCTGATTAACAATGGCCTATATGTTGGTAGTAGCATAATGGACAGGTGGTCTGAGTTACCCAAATGTGGATGCAGTACTGCCTTATATGCTAGCTTGACATTGCTTTAGACCTTATCCAGAATGTTCTCTCCCCTCATTGCAAAGACCATATGTTGGAAATAATGAGGTAAAACTGTTTTCAGATTAAAATCACCTCCTATTATGTGAGCAAACTCTGGATTCTGGTTTTGCAGCTCACTGATTGACTGATAACGTGTATTCTGTGCCTTG
Source organism: Protopterus annectens (assembly GCF_019279795.1). Lineage (NCBI taxonomy): Eukaryota > Metazoa > Chordata > Ceratodontiformes > Protopteridae > Protopterus > Protopterus annectens. Next base: position 231,093,668 of record NC_056730.1, on the reverse strand, counting down.
TTGGTATTGACATTTGGGGAAATGTACACCACTGTGATGCTCACACCATTGAACTCCCTTGGCAGATAGAAAGGTCTGCATTTCAATGGTATAAACCCAATATTTTCAGAGCAGTGTTTAGTAACCAACTCACAGTTGGTGCAGTGGTTATTGTTGACATAGATATAGATACCCCGTCCCCTTGATTTACTGCAGAGTGCCTGGTTTCTGTCTGCTTTAAATAATGTAAGCCCTTCTACACAGACTGCACTATAATGTATATTTGTTTATTTATTTAACATTTGTTTATCAGGAAAGTCTGACCTGGAATGTGGAAGGAAATCAGAGTACCCAGAGAAAACCCACATGAATGCAAGGAGGACATGCAGACTCTGCACATAAAACACTACAGCCGAGAATCAAACCAGAGAGAACCTCTTGCTGTGAGGCTACAATGCTATCACTGCACCACTGTGCTCTTATATTATTGTTTAACCATGTCTCAGTAAATATAGGTACACAGCTGTTTCTCACCTTGCTATGAGTGGCTAACTCCAGTCTTTTGTAGCCTATTTTAATATCCAAGGAGCAAACATTGGCCAATAGCAAGGATGGGAGTATACAGGCCTGTATGGATTAGCTTTTAACATGGCAGAGAGTTCACCATAAGATCTGTTCTTCCTTGTTCTTTCACGCCGTTTCCTTCTTTATCACTTTCTGTATGTGGCAGCAGACAGCTTTGCTTGAACAAAGCAGTTTGGACCATGTTTGAGTATAATACCTAGTTGCTGTAGTTTGTAGGCCTCGCAGACCCTGCAGACAGCAGCCCAACAATATTTCTGCACTGTGTGAGCTTAGGTGTCAAATTTCAAGTAAGATATCTCAGTCATAACTTAGTTTTCCTTCTGTATTTGTCCCAGATCCTTTTCTTTTCAAAGATTTTGACATAAAACAAGACAAATAATGCACATTTTCCTATTGAGCCAAAGAAGCCACTGCCACACAGTGTGCCACCATTTGTTTTTGTGTTTATACTAACTGTAAAGAAAGGGAGTGATTATTTCATAATATTTTAGACTGTGTAATGATAGATATGAATATTATAATAAAAGGAGACTTTAAGAGGCAAGTGCAAAAGAAAGGAAATCATATGAGAAAAATGTTAAAAGTTATAAGATGTAGTAAGTTAAAACTTTGAGACAAAAATAAGGGATATGTATAGGGCTGAAAAATATTATTTTATAGTATCAGAAGGTTTAGTTATAGGAAAAGGGGAGGTAGTAGAAACAAGATTTTCTGATCATCTTGCAATATGGCTAGACATAAAGGAAAACAAGGATTATATAAAAACAGGCAAAGAAATAAAAAAGGGTAAACAAGAAAGCATGGAATGAAGAAGAAAAGAGATTAGTAATATAGTTATAGAAATATATTGTTCTGAGAACATTTTATAAAAACTGGTCTGAATGGTGGATGACATTAAAGGAAAAATATAAAAAAATATTTTTACAGTAGCAATATGATGTGATAAAAGTAGAAAAAGGAAAGGAAAAGTATAACAGAACACATAACAATGACTTGGATGATTTAGAAAATAATGATAAAAATACTTTGACAAAGAAAAATAATTATATAAATTAAATTAAGAAAAAAATAAAAAAAAATATTTAACCAAATAATTATTTACAAGTAAAAAGAGAAGACACCAAGTTTCTTAAGCAGATTAATAAAAGAAGGTAGTAGTATAATGAGAGAAATGAAAAAAATAAAAGCAGAAGTAAAAAGAACTCAGAAAAAGATTATAAACAGTGTAGTGCAAAATGTACAAGAAATGTTTAAAGAAAAAAGAAGGTAATGAAAATAACATGGAAAGTATAAAAGTTAACAGAAAAATAGAATCAGGAGCTGGAAAAAATATTTCTTTATATGAGGCATATGAAGTATTAGGACAAGTAAATATAGATTAAACTGCAGGAACAGATGAATAGATTATGGAATGTATAATAATGTAATATATTGGCCAAAAGAAATATCTTTAAAGACTTTAATGAATTATTAAATAAAGTTTGTATGTATAAATAAATTTGTACTGGAATGCTTAAATGAATATGAAAGAAAGAAGGTAGAATACAATTTAAAACTGGAGACTGATAGTACTGAATAATATTGATTATAAGATCTTTAGGAAAATAATATAAAAAAGATCTGAAACTAAAATGAAGAATATTATGGAAGGTAGTATATACATAATAAAGAGGAAGGGTTGCCAAAAATTATCAATGATAGAGAAATTGTGGATGATATTATAAACACAAAAGAAGAAGGAAAAATCATGAAATCAGACCTTAATGAGGGATTTGATACAAAAGGACATGGCATCTTATGGATAATAATGAAAGAATGTAATATAACTGAGAAAGTTAGGAAATTATGAATACTTGGAAATGGCTGGTTAAGCCAACAGGTGCATATGAAGAGTGCTGTAAAGACAGGGATTCCCAATGAGTTGTATACTCTTTGCATTAGTCATGAATGTGATAGTATGTGAATGAAATTATAAAATGAAGGAGGTGGGGTATATAACACCTGAATGGTTAAGAATTCCTGTCAGGTTAACATATGCAGTTAACATTATACTTTATTTATTTATTTAATATTTGTTGACCGGGAAAGTCAGACTAGGACAGATACTATTTTCAGAGGAGGCCCAGAGAAAACACTCCAAATGTATGTTTTTGGAATATGGGAGGAAACTAAATGAAAACTCCAACCAAGCTAGAACTTCCAATAAGTGACCTCAAACACCTGCTGTTCATAAGGGTCATTTGCATATATCCCGTGTGCCCCTGTTACAGGAGGTTTGGAAGGTCACTCATTGGAAGTTCTAGCTTGGCTGGAATTTTCATTTAGTTTTTTCTGATTGGTTTTTCAGTGTGATCTTCTAACTCTTTGTTTTAATATGGGAGGAAACCAAAGCTCCCAGGGAAACTCATATAAATGCAGTGAGGACATGCAGACTCTACACAGAAGGCAGCCCGGCTGAGAATCAAACCCGGAGAACCTCTTGCTGTGAGGTGACAATGTTAACTGCTGCACCACTGTGCCACCCAATAATATTAGCAAAAAAAAAAAAAAAACAATTTGGATAAAAGAAGTAATAATTTGCACAAATGAGTGTCTAGTGGTGACAAGGATAGCTTTAAATAAATAGAAAAGTAAAAGTTTAGGTCATGTAGTAAATATAGGTGGGCAGATTCAGTAAACCCCACATGGTCTGCTAACACCATGTGCATATCGCGTCATGATGCGCACATAGTAGCACACAGTTTTGTATTGAGAAAGTGGCTCTACATAGTGTGTAGAGCCACACAACCATGTAAACACTGTGGCATGCTAATTATTGCATAAGCAGCTGAATTGTATGCTAATCAACTGATCCAAGATGGAGGAGCTATTCAACAAAATATAAAGTAACAGATGTGAGCTATACATGGTAGAGGTGATAGTTAATCATTGTCATACTCAAACATGAGAACTGGCTCTGCCAGGAATTGCACTTGCATGTCTGCACCCATGGTCATATGCATTGCTGCTACCTGAATGTAACTGATGTCTTCTGGATGAGTTCCCCTCACAAGGATGTCCAGGACCACAACCTCATGGCCTGTTGCTTCTGGGTGTGGAAACCTCAATCTCTGATAGAGCAGTGGAAGTATTACCACTATGGTAGTGTGATCGGGCATGGCCACATCGGCTAATATCCGATGATGTGGGTGACCAACACCCATGTGGATGCCATGGCCCTCCCAGCAGATGTTCCTTCACAGACACCACCCATTCCATGTCATTCATTTGATCCATTGAATTGGCAACATGGTGGAGGCAGTCACGCATGTCAGCCTGTGCCACGTCAACAACCTTAAGCATTTCTCTTGAGGACCTATTGGAAAGTGTCTCCACCATCATGACAGCCCTAAACATATAACAAGTGGCATGGGTAGACACACCTGGATCAGGTGGAGGATGGATATTAGGCCTCCTCCAAGCACCCCTAACAACCCTCCTGCATGGCATCTTGGACAGACTTTGGCTACAGCCACAGTCAACAGGTACTGAAGCCATAGTAACCACAATTCCCTGATTGAATGTCTCACTCTCCACCTGTACAATATCTGAGGGCTCAATGGAATGGTTTGTATAGGTCTACTGGCTGTGTCCAATGGAATTAAAGGAGGTGGATGAATGTCAAACTCAGTGTCAGATTCAACCTCTATTTTGGCCACCATTATCTTCAGAGTCTGCTGATACTATGACATCAGGTGGTAGGAGTCCCACACTTCTGCCGTCAGGATAACCTGTGATAATAAGCAACAAAAACAGGAAAAAATTAATACTTACACTACTATAGTCCAATATATGCTAACAAACTATCAGTGGTGCAACTATTACAGGAAGTACAGCAAAACACACAACAATCCTGACACCCACATCACAAACTAAATATTGATTTGAACTGCTGAACAATACTGACATAAAAATGTTTGGCTTACCAATTGCAGATGATTGTAGGCTCGCTATGTTGGATGGTCCCCAAACAAATTAAGCAAAAGGTAAGGGCACCATCATAACAATAAAAAGTAACATGGGGGGGTTAAAACATTTTCCCCTTTATATCTATAGTAATGATACTTTTACCAAGAACTTGGATGATATGCCCACCCCAAGCCCATGTGTAATCAACCTGTGGTATAACTGTATCAGTCAACAGCTATTCCCCCAAACAAAATTTAATGTTAAACAGAACTTAAGTATTGCTGTCAATATGTTACTACACAAGAAGTATTTAATAATTGAGTTAAGTAAGCCTACATGGAAGCTCCACCTGGGACATACTTGTCCTCCCTGAAACTGTAGCACCAACATCAATGGCATGCTGTTGTGCACTTTCCATTGAGCTGTCTATATCCTTGACAGTGGACAGGGGCTCATCATTTGGTGTCAGTGGTGTTTCTGCAGTACCCCCCCCCATAGCCATCCATTCACAGGCTACTGCAGCTGCTCTCCTCTGGATCAATGAAATCGTGTCAGTGGCCCTATGGTGCACCTGGTCATATGACCTGGTCTGGCCACCTACTGCCTTCACATGACCCACAATCTGCTGCCAAATTTGCATTCTGCCAGACATATCCCCATGTCCCCTCTCAAGCAGAAAGTCACCGTGCCACCTAAATGCTCCCACAGTTACTTCACTTTCGGGGTCACTGAAGTGGGGTTTGCAGGGATTGAGATGCCTGGGTGCCATAGTCTTAGGTGACATAAAACACAAAAGAAGGATAAAGCTCTTAAATAAAAGTATGGCTTCATTACAACACATAAAAGGTAGCATTTCACTATACAAGAAACATAAAACAGTCAAGATATTCAAATATAAAAAAAAAAGAAATTGTGTGGTTGCAACATGTAACAATCACTTAAAAGCAAGGTTGGATCCAAAACGAGGAGAGTAAAAATAGCAAATATTTTTTGTGCCAAAACAGAATTGCAACTTTGCTAGCCCACCCCCAAGACAACAGGCAGATGACACATTTTGCTAACAAGCCATCAATGAAATGCTAAAAGTGCTATCAAATAAACTGTCCCTGAAACATCTGTACACATTTACCACAAAACATTCCATTTTATGCAATTACCACTCATGTCCACCTGTGGCCAGAACTTCCTCAGAGGTATGTATGGGCCACACTAGAAGCCTAACACCCCTGTGACATTGACAAGAGAGGGCATTTATATTTCACCGAAATAATGATAAAAAATGTAAAGAGAAAAGCAGTTGTAACATTAGCACTTGTGATGACAGTTAACAAGGCTGTGCATCTGAGAAAGTAAATTGCCTTGACAAACATGCCTACACCATCAGTACACTTCTAAGAAATGCATACAGATAAAAGTAGCATTTGCTAATATGTATATAAATATATATGTGTGTGTGTGTGTGTGTGTGTGTGTGTGTGTGTGTGTGTGTGTGTGTGTATGTATATATATATATATATATATATATATATATATATATATATAGATAGATATATATAGATATATATATATATATATATATATATATATATGTATATATATATATATATAAGGTCTATATTACATCATTGAATGCTTAGAAAAGAGAATGATGATTAATTGACCCCATGTAAGTGAAACCTTACAATGTCGAAAACTCAGAACAGCGATTTTTTTTCCCAAGGGAAAAAAATCGCTGTTCTAAAAAAAAAACTTTAAAACATTATATAAAATGGAGAGCTTCACCCCCCACATTCCCCAAAGTCGTGGGCTGTGCCCCACACACCCCTCCTACTTAAATATACCAACTCTGAGATTGCACTACAGTGCCAAAAATGGCAAAGTAAAGGAAGGGGCCAAGCAAATTCTTTTCCAGGGAAAGAATTTGCTTAAAAGCAGCTTCACTATTTTGCCTTTTCATTCTTTTATGTACGATCAAGACGCATTTGGAAGAATTCATCTTTGATCATGTAATAGAAACCAGTACCAGAAAGAAAAAAACGCCACAAACAAGAAAACACAGGTAACCTTGAGTCCTAGAGCCAAAGAACCAGTTGAAAAACCTTTTCTTAACGCAAGTTTATTAAATCAAAATAACAGCGTTTTCGCCACTATCCAATGAGTAGCTTCATCAGAGATCAAACACAAGTGCTAGAAAACACACCTTTATATACGCAGGAAGTGATTCAAACACATGTCACCTCTCAGTGTAAAAGCTAAAGGTGTAATAAATATAAAAAACAACATGTTCAAAAAATCAATTAACAATCATAAAATACAAAGCAACAGCAAAATGTTGTTGCTTCAATATACTAAAAGCTAAACTTTCAAGTAAATATCATCATACCTGATGTATGAGTGCTTTAAAGTAAAAAAAATATATGTATATATAAAAAAATATAAAAAATGTGTAAAAATACAAGATACAAAGGACAAGGCATACCACAAATAAGGAAATATCTATCTGAAATAACTCCTAAGTCTTAAGACTACTGAAATATTGCAGTTTTCATTTAATCCTGGAAACCTAAAGGCATCTAGCTTTAGCTGCCACTCAAGTTCCCGGTTCTCCAAAATCAGAGAGGATGGACCCCCCCTAAAACAGTTAAGATGTCCTTGTGAATCTTTGGGATACCAAACATGACCGGCAGTTTAGGGGAAGAGATGTCAATAAAGTTGTAAGTGTCGACATCAATAAAGTATTATGCAATTGTTGTCCTGCTTTCTACATAGGGAAGACGGACCATAAGGCCAGTGAACGGTTCTATCAACATTCCTATGCTATTAAAAAGAATCTTAATGACAATGCATTAGCTAAACACATTAGCAATCACCGTGGACATATCTTTTCATTTATGGGGATAGATCAAGTCCCTATTTGTTTTAGGGGGGGTCCATCCTCTCTGATTTTGGAGAACCGGGAACTTGAGTGGCATCTAAAGCTAGATGCCTTTAGGTTTCCAGGATTAAATGAAAACTGCAATATTTCAGTAGTCTTAAGACTTAGGAGTTATTTCAGATAGATATCCCCTTACTTGTGGTATGCCTTGTCCTTTGTATCTTGTATTTTTACATATTTTTTATATTTTTTTATATATACATATATTTTTTTACTTTAAAGCACTCATACATCAGGTATGACGATATTTTACTTGAAGGTTTAGCTTTTAGTATATTGAAGCAACAACATTTTGCTGTTGCTTTGTATTTTATGATTGTTAATTGATTTTTTGAACATGTTGTTTTTTATATTTATTACACCTTTAGCTTTTCAACTGAGAGGTGATGTGTGCTTGAATCACTTCCTGCGTATATAAAGGTGTGTTTTCTAGCACTTGTGTTTGATCTCTGATGAAGCTACTCATTGGATAGTGGCGAAAACGCTGTTATTTTGATTTAATAAACTTGCGTTAAGAAAAGGTTTTTCAACTGGTTCTTTGGCTCTAGGACTCAAGGTTACCTGTGTTTTCTAGTTTGTGATGTAATAGAAACCCATATATATATATATATATATATATATATATATATATATATATATATATATATATATATATATATATTCTTACTGACATTTCAGCATATCCAGTATATAGCTGAAAAATGCAAGCATACCTTATCAAGATTAATAGTCTTCTGTGCAGATATAGCCTAAAGAATATCTTCTTCTGTGTTATCCACATAAACAAATCTCTTCACCTCCAGATTCCCTAGCTACGCAGCTCTTTTTTATAATGTAGATTTAGGGATGTTCACATGTTAAATATGCAAATGAGGTGTGAACTCATTAGAATTGCTGAATCCCAAATACTTAGCTCAATGTCACAGATGTAAACATAGTGCAGGCACTCCGTTATTGTTTGTTACTAATGGATTTCAACTGTGTATAATTATTGGCAGGGAGAAGGAAAACACAACATCAATTTAAACCCCCCTACCTCCAGTGGGTGTGTCAGCCAGGCTAGACTTACAAAGTGTTCATAGGTTCATAGGTTCATAGGTTTGTACTAGGCTATCAGCCCTATGGCCTATACAAGCCTAGCCATAACAGTTCCCCGGCTATTTAGTCCCAGGATATTTACTTCTAAAAAACAAGTAATCTCCGTGGTATTCCCGAAGTCTCAAAACAACCCACTAAACAAGTGTAGTGGGTCCAAAAACAAAACAGTGTAAGAAACTTCTCTGTGTGGAAGATTTTCAGTCCATACTTTTCTAGTTAATCACTGTATATTAAACAGATCAGACAACAGTAGTAGTGAACTTAAACTCGGTATGTCTCCTTCACCTTCTCTTCATAAAAGACACACAGGTTTTAAGTTCCAGATCCTGGATCGCATAGACATGGGTGATCTTGAAGGAGACATCCCGAATATTCTCGAGAAACATGAACTTGTGGCAATAAAAGCTTAACTCTTTTAGGAAGCCTGGACTAAACTACTACTGTTCAAGTGCACTGGAACTTAGAAAATTGCCACATTGTTTACATGACTAATTTTATTTTATTCTACCAGTTGATTTTAAATACAGTTTTAAATCAGTTGCAATTTAAGTGTATATTTTGTTTCTATCATCATGCATACATTTTTTTTTTATTTTTATTTTTTTTTTTTCCTGGTTCTTTTTTCAAAATGATATGTAATAACAATACTAACTAATTATACAATTATATATATTTTTATAAATTGTTTTTTAGGGTTCTTGTACACAGACCTGAAGAAGTCAAGAAGGACAAAAGCGATCTTTGTTAACAGTAGGTTATGAAAATAGAACTTGATTTTTACATGCAAAATGTATATGTACATATTTATATATATTTTTTGATTGTCAAATGAACTAAGCTTGATATATTTCCAGCCATGTAGTATATTGTCTTTGAAAAAATCACAGCCTTAATAATCTACTTAATAATTTGGTTAAATAAGAGGTACCACATCATTATAAATTTTATTTAAAGTACATAAGGGTTATTTTATTATGACAGCTACTAAGTAGGGCAGGACCAGCTCGAATGTTCCACTGATGGGGGAAGGGATGTGAATTTAACATGTGGACCAATAACACTTTGTTTTACAGCACAATAAACCACTCCCATGCCTGATAAAAAGTATATATATATATATATATATATATATATATATATATATATATATATATATATTTAGAAAGCTTGTGAGGAAATGATTACCCTATTTTTGTGTTACTTGGATCACTTGTCTGTGTACTTAATAAAGGACCTTCGACTGGAAACAGACTGCCTGCCTTACTTGGATTACTTTTGAATACTTAGTAATGCTGTACAATTATATATTTTCTATTATTATTTTTTGTTTTGTTTTGACTTAAGACGAGTTTAAGTTCGCTACTACTATTGTCTGATCTGAATAATATACAGTGATTAACTAGAAATATATGGACTAAAAAACTTCCACACAGAGAATTTTCTTACACTGTTTTAGGATATTTACTTCCCTGATTCCCTGTCTAGCAGGGTGACTCACGTGATCCCTGGGGTGAATTTCCTATCTACAATCTAATCGTCAAGGTTCCTTTTGAAGAGGGCTAAAGAGGGGCTCTGCTTGTCATGTATGGCTAGTCTATTCCAGAGTATGAGGAGTCCCTGGGATAGGAACCTATCTCTCCAGCATGTTTGGTTCATTGTGATGACCAGGTTTAAATCCCTGGATCATGTTGCTCTGAGGCATTGGGATTTCTTTAAGTGTAGCATGTCCAACAGCTCTGGGTTTGACATGGTCTTTAGGCAGCGATCGCCTCTGAGTAGAAAATATGCGATAGTGTACAGGTGGAGTTTTTTTAGATGGTCAGCATAGGGCATCTGCTTTAGGCCTGTGATTCTTTTAGTGAGATATTTCTGTGACCTTTCCAACTGTTGCAGATGTCTTGTGAAGTACATACCAAACTGGGCATTGTACTCTATAATGGGTCTAATGAGGGATGAGTACAGTGGGACAATGACTTCCTTTTTTCTGGATGAAAAGCCCTTAGTTATGAGATGTACCACATAGAAGGATTTCCTGACTGTAAGATCACTGTCCACCTGTGTCCCTAAGCCATTTATCACACTTTCAATGTTTAGTCTACTGCCACTTATGTGGTAATTCATGGCTACATGGCTTTTCCCAAAGAGGATAACTTTACATTTCTTGGCATTGAGCTTGAGCCCATGGCTGTGGCACCAAGCATTGTATCTGTAAGGCACTTTTGTAGAATATCCACATCATTTGGGGATTCGATAATGGCTAACAGTTTGCAGTCATCTGTGAACTTTGTTAGCCAGAGTCCCTTAGTTTTGGCCTGTACTTTGTAGACATAGATGCCAAACAAGAGTGGTCCCAGGACTAAACCCTGAGGTACTCCACTTGTCACTTGTCTGGAGCTGGATTTGGAGTCAGCTACTTTTACAGTGTGGGTTCTGTCAGTAAGCAAGTTGGCAACCCATTGAGTGACGTAGGGATTAATGCCCAGTTTAGTAAGTTTATCTATGATTCCAGAGTGGGGGATGGTGTCAAAGGCCTTGGTGAGGTCCAGATAGACTGTTTGTACCACTTTACCCTCATCTACGGCTCTGGAGATTGATTTGAAGAAGTCAATCAGATTGAGGAGACAAGATCGGCCCTTCACGAAACCAAACCGGGTGGGGTCCAGTGTTTGAAGGTTGCCATTGTCTTTGTTTATACGTTCCATGGATTTCAGATCAGGCTCATCAGACAGTTCCTGGGGTCCAAAGTGGATCCCCCCTTGTGGAGTGGGATAACTGCAGCTGTGCACCACTCATTGGGCATGAAGCCTGAGGTGAGGCTATGATTAAACATGACACTTAGGTGAGGTGCCAGTTCATTTTGTAGTTCATGTAGTACACAGCCCAGGATGTCGTCTGGTCCCATGGATGCTGTATTCTTAGCTTTGGAGAGTGCATTTTTTATGTGTGGCCATGATTACTGGAATTTGGCAATCTTCTGGTATTGAGATGGGCCCTTTAGGGGGAGAGGGGGGGTGAAGTAGGCACTGAATTGATCTGCCAGGATATTGGCAATATCCTTGCAATCAGTATATTTAATGCCATTCTGTTGTAGCTGAGAGCAGATCTGAACATTGCCATTTAGAGTCTTGACATAACTATAGAATGTCTTTTGGTTGTCCTTAAAACTTTTGGCAATTTTATTTTTGTAACTAGCTTTGGAGGATTTTATGAGGGATCTCAGCTTCCTACTGAGGCTGGTAAGGGAGTTTTTTGTATTCTGGGATTTTCCTCTGTTTTGCAATAGTTTCTTCCTTCTGTTGTATAATTTGTTTATGGCAGGGGACCCCCAGATTGGCTTATTTTTTGTGGAGGAGAGTGTCTTGGTTGTATTTGGAATTTCACGATTTATGCACGAGCGGATATGCTCATACAGTGCCTTAGTGTAGGCTTCAGCAGTCGAATTTTCAGGGTGTCGTGAAGTTTGTCACTCCTGACTTGAGTAGCACAAAGTCGACTTTGGAGAGGTTTTTTATGGAGGTTTTCCTACTGGGGAGTGGGGGTGGAATGTTGATGTTAAGGGTGATTAGCTTATGGTCAGACCTGACCAACGAGGGGGGTGACCACTGGTTTGGAGCTTCAATCTTCCATGTTGGTAATTTACAGGTCAAGGATATTTGAGCCCCTGATGGCACTATGGATTAGTTGATCCAGGGCATTGGAATTTATGAATTCCAAGAACCACTGGGCAAAGTTGTTGGTACCCAAGTAGATTTCCCAATTAATGGCAGGGTAGTTGAAATCACCCAGTATTAGGGTGTTAGGCTGTATCTTAATATTTTCCAGTATGTTTAGAAAGGTGTAGTGAGAATCTTGGGTCATAGTGGGGGATCTGTAACAAGCTACAATTTGGATTGTAGTCTTACCTAGTGTTAGTTGCACCTGTAGTATTTTAGATGCATTGTGCTGTGCAACTAGCCTAGAGGTGTGAATATCCTTGGTGAATATGGACACTTCACCAACTTTAGAGTTTCGGTCCTGGATTGGTGGCTGAAAAGTGTGGTAAGAGTTGTAGCCTGGTATTGCAGGGGTGCTCTCTGAAGCCTTGAACCAAGTCTCAGTTACTGCACAGATATTGATGTTCTCCATTTTTAGGAGTGCCTCCAGAGAGTGCATTTTGAGGTTTAGACTTCTAGCATTGAGTAGCATTACCTTCAGATTTTGCATGCTTTTATCTGTTACGCTGGTAGTGTTGTCAATTGAGCCTTGTCTAAAAAAGGCACTATAGGGATGACAAGTTCCTTAGCCAGTAACCTAAATCCCAGGGGCAACAGATGCAGGCCATGTCTGGCAAAGCATTGTGGTTTGTCGATCATGTTGTCCCAGGCAGACAGATACTGGATCCCCTTTGAATGACACCAGAAGCTTAGCCAATTGTTGAAGTCAATCATTTTGTCCTTATACTGTGGTATCATTCTGAGTGAAGGCAGGATGCTACTCAGAGTTAGGGTCATACCTGCCTGGGCCACATCCGAGAACTCTTCCATGTCTCTTTTCATGTAGTCCAGGGAGGTACATCTCAAGTCATTCACTCCAACATGGATAACGACAGAGTCATATTTGTACTTGTTGTGGAGTGACTTGAGTGTATGTGTTATGGTGTGGATCCTGGCTCCCAACAGGCAGCTGACAGTAATTTTCTCCTTGTTCAGCCTGGTGAGTGGGTCATCAGTGTGCCTGACTATGGAGTCACCTATGACTAAAGTGTTGGGTACATTGTCTTGCCTTAGGGGCTGTTGTTGGGTGGCACACTGGTATTTTGAGCTATATGTCACTTTGGTTGTGACTGGTGTTTGCGTTTCAGCTTTGGATGTCCTTGTTGATTGGGCAGGTTAATGTTAAGGGCCTCTGCATATGTGGGTTTAGTGTTACTATGTGTGGGTGTTGGTGCTGTGAGTTTTGAAGAGCTATGTGTTACTTGAGGCATAGTGCAGGTGTTAACTTTCTCATCTCGACTGTCTAGCACAATCTTGGCTGGCGAGAGCTTTGCTTCCAGTTTGGTTATTTAAGTGCATCTCTCACAGGTTGTAGTGTTGGGTGGTAGGAGGAGACGGTTGTCTGTGTACATGAGGCAATTGCTGCATTGCCCCGGCATGCCTAGATTCACCAGGTGGACTGGAGAAATCACCGGAAGCTGATCCTTGGACATGCCTGGTTTGGCTATTTTTTGTAAAGTACAAGAGCTGTTTTCCCTTACCTTGGCAAGGTACTTTGCAATTATAGGCCGTTTAGGGCCTACGATTAGTTTCTCCTTATGTACAAGGAGAGTTGAGTGATTGTATCAGCTTAAGGTTTCCTAGTGCTTTCCAGCAGGTTATGGAACAAGTGCTAGTCACAGGGATTCAGATTTTAGTGCTACTACTGAGCAACCAGCTAGTTCTAAGGGAAAATTTGAAGAGCAGACTTTCTGGCACCAAAAATAGTTTAACCTTAGCCCTGCAATACACAAAAATGCACATTTTTAAACCAGAAAGTTGAAAGGGATAGAAATCAGCCCAAAATAGTCAATAAAATTACAATTCCAGAGCTGGAAACCACTCCTCTAGTGTTAGATAGGCAGTACAATGCTCACTACTCCCACTAGTAAGCAGTAGGACTTCCCTCTACCACAGCAAGGTTTGGATAGCTTTGAATACAGACACTAAAGTCCTGAGACCAGCAAAACCTGGGATCAGGACTATAAGATAGCATTTTTTTTTTTTTTGGTTAAAACAGGCTAAACAAATGTTGAAGTAATCATATCAAGTTTTCAAATGTATGTATACAGCACACATTTCACAGTTTCTGTTCAGTAACATCAAACCTCCGCTCCATTTCTTGGCAACTGTGGATTACTGCCATTTAATATCCTCACACATTTTAAGGATAATAATACAGAATGCCTTATGGACAAGATGTCTCAGATTACTGGTTAGATAAGAGAAGCCTAAGCAACAAACACAGAGAGATAAGACACAGCTGCATTTATGCAAGCAATACTCATAAATGATTATGTCAGAAATGGTTGTTTGATCACTCAGTGCATTGCTATTAAAATGAATACAAGTACAAACAACTGTCATATATTTTGTTACTTCTGTGCATGACGTTGCAGTTGATTTTATGCACAATGATTTTAATTCTCTACTGCAAAGCTGTGTGGCAAAAAGGGATGAGGCACATTTACTGTGCTTTAAGGGTTCATTGGAGTGAGAGTTCAAATCCAGACCTATGCAAAAATATTTCATGTATACCAACAAAAATGTTGTAGTGGTTGTTTATTTAATACATTTATTTTCTTCATTTCACTTAATTTTCCCCTTTTCAGTGATTGCAAGGTGTGCAGCTTAGCTCAAACAAGGGAAACAGAGAAACACAATGAATGCCAGGCTTAGCTGTGCTTATCTCATTTCTGCGATGCTTACCAGTGAGCAAACTTGGGCTATTGGCCAACACAGGAAGCAGACAGAACAATTGCAGACAGGACATAGGTAGTGTAAAGGACAAAAAAGATACATTGCTGTAATTTTTGTTTCCATCTTGCAACACCACTAAGCAATGTTATCCCCTAGAGCCATCAAACACCTGCAAACAGGATGCAGTCAACAATTTAAAATAGATAGATTCTATCACTTCTGTTAGACAATGGGCAAGCATGCCAATTGGAATTGTGCAGTGGTTAACACACAGAAATTAAGAATGAATAAGGAATTATGCATCTGTTGTATAACCACTTCTGTGGCAGCAGGTGAAAGTGTAGGACTGCAGTACAGATGGTTCTGGGTTTTAATACAGGAACTGCAACATATTTTTGCTGTCTTGACAGTCCAATTTACAGTAATGAACAGGAAAACATACGTGTTATTTCGATATTCCTGTGGCAACAGGTGTAAGTGTATAGGGTTGCCCTACACATGGCCATGGGTTCACTACACATGGTCCTGTGTTCTAAAACAGGACATTTCAGACAATTTTACTGTTGCTCCATTTCACATTATATTAAATATCAGTTATAACACTTTATACATAATTATAAATTGTGGAGCTGATATGAATTATATGTATGAGGAATAAGACACCTTTACTGTGTTTTGATGGTGTACTGTCTACTATGTTTCTGTACATATATTTCTACAATGTGGACTTGGATGACCTCCACACATAAATAAGATGCACACACAAATAAATCTATGTACAAGGACCTTGTCATGCATATGTCTGTAGTAAAAAACAACTTTAGGAGTCAAGTGTAAGACTGTAGTCAGAATCTGTGGGTTCAAAAATCATGAATAACAACTATACAATACTGTAATTCTTTAATAATATTACATAAATTAACATCTATACAAGTGGCATAAATGCCTTGCTGTTAATGGTAATTTGTATAATTGCACCAAGCATATGTGCAATATATGCGCATTGCAAAGATTACTTTGAGCAATCTGTAATTATAGTTTGTAGTTGTTAGGATGTATACATAAATGTAATACTTCAGATAAAATAGTTGTATAATTGTGATAATGCATTGTATGACACGTATGATGGTACTAATTTTATCTCTTTTTTTCTCTCACCCAACCCTTATCTATTTTTTTATTTTCTATTTTATGTCATCAAAATGTCTCCATATCATCAATTTGTGACAAATCGCTACATGTTTCACAGCACAGCAAGATAGGCCAACCCCAGTAGGTCAGCTTTCCCCACTCCACTAGCTCCTCCACCGACTCACAGTACATTTAGGACCCAATGTGGCAGTACTGCCTTTGCTGCTCCTGCACTACCTGGGGACATCAGGTAGCTGGTGTTGTGGAGCCCTCTGGGAGGACTGGTGGAGGTGGGGATTTCATCACCTACCAGAAGATAAAAGGATTGGTGTGTAGGGCCATGCACAGCACCATTGGTATCTATGCTTGATGGAGAGGCTGTTCTCCCTCATGGTCTGTAGGAGGAGAAGATGTCAAGCACTCCAGCAGTCAGTGGAGTCTGGGGTCAGTGATGACAGTCCTGCAGGTAAAGACTACATTCTCACTGTCCTCATGTTTCACGAGCATGAGCTTGAATTGTTCCATCTCCCACCCTAATAATGGTGTTCCCAACCTTTTGTGTCTCTTTAAATCCCTGTGTTTTGTTTTGTTTGTCCTCTTTGTTTGCATTTACTTCCTCACATACCCAACTTACCTAAACCAGAAATACCAACATTCCTTACCCATCATTCTTCTCTTACTGAAGTGAAAAAATGGAGACCTGTTGCACAAAAACATATCGTCCCATACATAGTTCTCCATTTTGCACATCTTCTTGATACACTTGATTTGGTCTAATTGACCGTACAACATGATTGTATTGTCATTACCCTTCTTTGTGGAGGTGACAGTCCAAATTCAGCTAATATTCTCTACATATTTTCATTTTACACTGTTGAAGAAATGGATAGCTATGGTCCTTTCCCACATCCTTCCTGCACATTTCTATATTGCTTTCCCTTTATTCCTCCCCTACTTGACACCAATTACACCAAATTTCTGTTCTGATGAGGTTCGAGTGCAGTGTTGTTATATCATCCTCAACTGTGGATATGATGGCCTGACTTATGAGGTGCAGAATGTAGCCTTTCCATACTGCTGTGGACACTTGGTAGTCCAAGTTCAAATTGCTATTTATGTGTGTTCCCAAGACTTGCAGCATTGGGTTTCAGCATAGCGGGAGTGGTGTCAATGCTGTAATTAGTGAGGAATTCCACTTTGCAGAAAGCAAAAATAATGACACATTTTTTGTGTTTATTTATAGTCTGTGTGTCTTTAGCACGGATCATTTGTCTATGTTTGTCCCTCTTGTAGTATGTTGTCATCATTGCAAGACTTCATGATTGCAACTAATATGCAATGATCAGCAAACTTGGTAAGCCAAAGGCCATATAATTTAGCCTGGACTGTCAAGAAATAGATGCCAAACAGTAAAGGCCCAACCACAGCTCGATGGGGTATGCCAGTGTTGACAGCTGTATCGGTAGAGGTTGATTTAGCAACTTTCACAGTATGTGTTCTGCTGGTGAGCCAGTTGGTTAACTGCTTATTGACATAAGGGTTAATCTCCTGCTGGGACAGTTTCTCAATGATACCTGAATGGGGATTGTGTCAAAACCCTAGGCCAAATCAAGATAGGCAGTATGCACTGTCTTACCTTCATCCAAGCCTATAAAACAGAATCAATGGGCTGTGACAACATCCCGATCTCCTATAACATGACTCAGCATATACATGTCATGGTTGGATACACACTTCAACATAAACCCTCCACATGGATTATGTTCTCATAGAAGGGTGTACATCAACATCCATCCTTCTGATTTGGGGGGGCACCTGATGCACGCATGTATAGACACATTATGACTCTCCTCATCTGTGAGGTACATCAACATATCATCATGGACTTTTTCTAAATGGACACTAGTAATAACCTAGCTGTGTTCAACAGACATGTGAGTTGTTAATGTTACATCCATGTCTGTTACATCTGCTAGATTTCTCAAAGAGGTCATAGAGAGCATGCATGATGACAACATTGTCATCCTGTTGAACTTGACCAGGCCAAGGGATTTGACACAAATCCACATGGAGGTATTCAGTCAACACTCGAAGAAGTGGCCATAAACACCTATATCACCAAGTGAGTAGATCACTGGATCATATATGTGGCATCTAAATATGCTGAAATTTGTGAAGTGACCATTATCTTGGTTCCAGTAATCAGGTCCATACATCAGGTCTGCCTGCTAGTCTCTTTTCTGTACATTATTAAAGTCACAGATGTCACAAATGACATACACATCCTGTGTCTACACAGCTGACTGGAGGACTATAGACTGTGGGTAATCATGGACTCCAACTGTGATATCAGTAATCAACACACACCAAAGATTACTGCCACAGCTAGGACAACACATGGGATGAAACAAAAAGATGGGGGGTTGTTACATTATGAAAACAATCACACAACCCAAAGATAATGTAGGCATCGCAACCCTAAGAGCAGACCAAGTGTTATGTGACCAGTGTCTTGGAATAGATGGCATGTGGAACATCCATCAGCATGTGGCTACAGTGCTGACTACTCCTTTGTATGTGACACAACCACTGAATATGGGCAGGATATCCTCATCAAAGGCCATAATACCTCCATAGTTCACAGCTTTCTTCACTCCAATAACTCAGTACAATGCATCCTTCTTCATTTACCTCCCTACTCATCTTCCAGTGATGTGTAACTAAAGTGTACCACCTTTGCCACAGTGAGCTGTCAAACATCTTATTGGCTATACCTAGGTATTCTTTTTGTTGCATAAACATTACTGTCTGATAGTGCGGAACACCCATCAAGGTGTTACACCAGATGCATGTGTGATACCTGTTCCAGTGATGCAGTAGACTTCACAGACTACAATAAACTCAAAAAATGCTAGTAATAAATGTTGTATAAACACTTCTTCAGGCTATAAAATTAGAATAAAAAGCAAACATTTAAATACATATTTCATTAACCACACTTAATGACTCTCAAGTCTCAATGGTAAAAAAAAATGTAATACTGTTTAAATATTGACTAAATTCAATTTCAACAATGATTGATGAACAATAAAATCTCTACTTCCAATAAAAATTAAACATCCAGTAGTTAGAGTTATTTAAAATGTATCATGAATTTCCTTAAGGACTGGTTTAATACTTAACATTTGATTAAGCCCTGATAATTGGTGTGCAAGAAACTTCAGTATCCATTTAAGTTCTGCCTTTTCCACAAGGTTAACCATATTGCCTCCTCTAATTGGATTAAAAATGTTTTGTAAAATTAAAAACCTGAAAGTATGCATATTATCTGTCTCCACTATAAGCTTATACAAAAGCATTAGTAAATAAATGCACTCTCTCAATTTTCTATTAGTCTTGCCCATACAATAAGTGGGGCAGACTAAACATTTCACAATGTAAATCACATATTTACTATTACAGCCTCCAAATGCATTCAGTTTAAAAGATTTTAAAGAAATAGGATGTGATATTATATGGACAATATACACAATTATAACATTTATAAGTTCCCTTCTTTTTGAAGACAGTTCTAGTAGTTGTTTTCGGCTGCTTCCTATAACATACACAATTCTTTAGATTCTGTCCTTTTTATAACCAAATGACAATTTACACATGGTGCCATTTTTAAGTTCTGTAACATGTTCAATTATAGGCCAATGTTTGTTTTCAAAATACCTTATACCATACAAATTAACATGCATCTAAACTTAGTGTTTTGTTTGTCTAAAGGGACTGATGCTATAGATGATGGAGCTGAGAATATAGGTTTAGAGAAAGAATCATGCTTAAATAGTACTTCATCTTTAATGATATTTATTCTATGAGAATAGTAACCCCTTTCTTAAACTCTTTAGTCAGATCAAGGATCTGATGGCATCAATTATTAACACTAGTATTTAAAAGTGAAATTCTGACCATTTGTCCACTAACAACATTATCGAAAATAAAGGGTGGGTGCATGCTTGATATATGTATATTATTATAGTGTTTTATATCTTTTCTACATAAAAATGTACCTAGAGTTCCTAAATGTTCCTTAAATATAGTAATATCTAGAAAATTCATCTTATGTTCATCTATAGTCTTTTTAAACCACAGAAAACTCATAATCAAAGAAATAAAAGTAAAACAAAAGTAAAAAAAAAGAAATAAAAGTAAAAATAGAATCAAATAAGGAAGAGTCATCATCTCGAATGAGAAAGATGTCATCCACACACTTACTATAAAATACTGCATTCTTAAAAAAATTGAATATTATCAGCATTAAGAATAAAATGTTGTTCCCAATTATACATCACAATGTCTGTGTATGTATTAGCCATTGGAATTTCCTTTGCTACACCAAGACATTGCTTGCAAAACTTATTTTGGAAAATAAAATGTTGTTAGTTAACACAACATCCAATAGTGCACAAGTAACATCAATATGTGACCTATTGAAGTTCAGTGTTGAGAGTAGGTGTGTTCCCTTATTGGAAATGACTGAAAACATAGAAT
This sequence comes from Protopterus annectens, assembly GCF_019279795.1. Taxonomy (NCBI): domain Eukaryota; kingdom Metazoa; phylum Chordata; order Ceratodontiformes; family Protopteridae; genus Protopterus; species Protopterus annectens. The sequence continues at coordinate 231,073,022 of NC_056730.1, read as the reverse complement.
CTAAGTCTAAAATAAATGAGGTTTGGAATAGATCACTTTGTCCTGGGACATCTTCAAGTGCGGCTAGATACATAGATTAGCAGGAATTAAGAGAATAAGAGGGGGATAGGGTTAATTGGGATGGAGGGATGTTTAGGAGGAAAGGAGGTAAGGGTAGGGAGGGGCATAGAGGGTTCTGTCAAGTGTAACTGAGGTAGGAGTCACATTTTTGGCATGAACTTGCTAAGGCAAGTTCATGTCCTAGACGATCTTAAGTATTCTAGGATAACAGGTAGGCCTCGGGTTAAGGGTGGATGGTGGGATGGTTGATGGCAGGTTTTTTTTTTCTTCTTCTCTCCTCCCACTTGCTGATTTGCCGTGGTTTGGAAGTGGGAGTAGAGAGGCAGGGATGGTGTTAGTAGTGGGGTGCTTGCCAGTCAGTTGTTTTGGTTCTCTTGTTCTGAAGTGCGTTAGGACCTTCGGGGGGGGGGGGGGCTTTGCTGTTGTCCCAATTGTAGATGTTCTTTGTTCCCAGGGCTGTGGGTTGTAGAATGATGTGGTGCAACAAGCTGCTGGATCACTAGTTTACATATATATATATATATATATATATATATATATATATATATATATATATATATGTATATACACACACACATATATATATATATATATATATATATATATATATATATATATATATATATATATATATATATATATATATATATATATATATATATATATATGTAGTTGGCCTAGTTTTGTCACTTTATGCTGTTGGGGTTGCTTGGTGTTAGGGATGTGGGCAGAGCAGTTATGATTTGTGCAACTTGGTTTCATGCCATTCAGTGCGGTGGTCAGGGCATGCATACTTTTGAATCTCCTGATTTCTGGGAGTATTGCTGTTTTCTTGTGGTGCTGTGGCTGTTTTGCTCTGTTACTTTCAGCTGTGGCTTGCAAGACCATTTTCACAGGCTTTGAGCAAGGTACAAAACTGATTGTCACTGCACATGCATGGTGTTTTAGTTTCAGCTATTCCAACTTCACAACGAATGACACTCCCAATTTGAAGTTTAACAACTTGTTTTAAAAATGTTAACTAAGCAAAATTTTACAGCCATGCAACAGAAAGTTGGGACGGTCACTTTATGTTATAAGCAGCATTACTGTGTGTACCGCTTTAGATGTAAGTGGTTCTTAAGTTAGCACAGCTTCTTGTAGAATGGGACTGGAGTTAGGAAGGCAGACTACCTACAACCATTAGGGTTGGTGATGTCTGTGTGAGAATGCTGAGTTTGTGGGGGCCTTTGGAACCGCTAAACACTTGCTTTGACTGGATTAGTGGCAGAGAAGCTTGCTGCCACAAGGTACCACCTTTTATTTATATTACAGATTTCTGATTTGAATGGGAGTTGGGTGACTGAGAAATTTCTGGTCTACAGACCATGAACTGGGAGTGCTGAATATTAATTTATAAGGGGCTAAGACATTGATGCACAGCTGATTTGATCTTCTCCAGAGTGGGGGGTTCAAAGTTGTCTTTCTTGACTTAGGGCTGATTTAAGAGCATTGCTTTACTTGCGGTTGGTAGGTGTGGAGCATTGCCTTGTGTTGCATTGGGGGACCGAGTGGGCAGGTGGTGACTCACTTTGTTGACAATGCCAGCTGGTGGGCTTATTTGGTTAGTCTGTGGTGTTTGCGACAGTTAGGATCATGGGGAGATTGCTAACTATAAAATAGAGGTCTCAGTGAAGGTGCAAGGTCAATGAGTGAATTACTTTGCCTCTACATAACTAGCTGTTGGGGAATGGGTTATCAAGCTTGGGTTTTGTTTGCGATGGCCTTTTCCTCCACACACAAGTATAATTTGCACCCATATTTATTGTTTTCTGTTATAAGTTCCAGATCTGTTATTGTAACTGGCTTTACCATTATAAGGATCATGTTGTATATTATTAGGAAATTAGATATAGTTTAGAAAGGCAAACAGAGGGCTGCACATGCACATTAAGCAGTACTGCTTCAGATGGATGGGGAGAAGGGGAGGTTTGTGAACTTGTGGTGTTGGTGTTTTGTGCTGAGCTATTTCGAATCTCCTAACTGTATAGATTTCTATAAAATGTCCTGACTTGAAACCATATATCAGCATTCATATTTTGTAAGCAGGTCTAGTACCACCAGTAACATGAGGTGCTATAACATAATAATAACAGCTATGAATGGAAAAGAGTATTGTGATGGAATTTTATAGCTTTAACTTCAGTAGTTGACAGAGTCATACACATTACACTGATCAAATAATTAGTACAACTAGGCATTGATGTACTCCCGATAAGATGGATAGCTGCATGGCTGACAAATAGGGAATGGCATGTATCATACAGCAACTGGATAGGTGAAATTCTTGGTTTTAGTTAGGGTGCCCCACAGGGCTTTGCCCTAGCCTCTTATTTGTTTAGATTTTATCTTTCAGACCTAATTTTTTCTACTGAGGTGTTCTACAGTCTATATGCGTACAGCCGGAAGTTGTGTGAACTGATTACATGGGTTACGGATAAGGTATGTCTGTAAAATAACTTGGATAAATTGATCTTTTGGGCACTGGAGAATAATACACTGATAAATACATCAAACACTAACCATATGAAGTTTGGTAGGCATAAACTGAAAGGGGTTATTTAATACAGCACACAGTAATTGAAGCTGTAGACCCATTTAAGGATCTGGGTATAGTAGTAGATTCACCTAAGAGTTTTTCTAATCATATCAACCAGTTGGCTAATGATAGTTATAGAACTATAGGTGGTATAGAAGATGTATAAAGTTAGGTAATAAAAATAAGGACATCATTGTTTGGTAGTTACATTAGACCCAAACTTGACTATGGAATAACAATATGGAAACCCTATATCAAAACAAGCATGTTTAAATGGGAAAGAGTACAATGGAAATATACCAAGGGTATTCATGGATGTAAAATTGTAAGTTATTCGAGTATAGTTCTCAGACTGGACGGCTAGTTAATGCAGGCAATAAGGGGTGGGCATAGTATCTGGTTTTCTGTGTACACACAGGGTAGGGGGTTTGATTCCCAGCTTTAATTGGCATTGTGCCTAATCCTATTGTAGAATGTGGGAGATCTGAAGGGCATTTGAGTTGCAGCATGTCTGATTGAATGTGCTCAGAGTTGTGTAGCTTCTTGTTATTTTGTAGCTGAGTATCTGACTAGTAGCTCCTTAATTGGGTGGTTTGAGATGGATACCTAGCAATTTTGCAATTTCATGACAGCAATGTGTTTAATTGGTTTTCTTTGCAGGTAGGGAAGAGCAGTTTGGACAACAGTCGGTGACCTGAAAGAAGTGGGTCAGCAGTGGAAGTGCAGATACTGGTGTCTGTCTTCATTGATAGAATGATGCATGGAAGTGCTCATGCGGGGGAGCTTGAAGTAGGTAACAGTCACGGGCCTGCTAGAAGTTGTTAGATGTAATTGAGTCTGATGGGCTGGATGTTTCAGTGATGGGAGTGGTGTTCAATGAAGTCACATGGATGATTTTACTTGTGGTTCATTAGGGTATGTATGTTGTATTTGGTGTGGTTTGGGTAATGTGTTGGCAAGAGAAGAGGGTGTATCTTGGGGCTAGGTTAAACAGGGTTGGGGAGTTTTACGAGGGATTTGGGGTTTTTTTCAGGAGGGATGGATGTGCAGCCATCATAAGCATAGGAAGTTGATAGGTTAATGGTTTAGGGCCGTTAAGTCATTTATTTATCAATGTTTTAGTTATGGTTATTGTGCAATTTCATTTGGAAGATAAGGTATGCTGTGGGTGGATGCTGGGTTGAGGTGTGGTAAACAGGATGATGATAACTTTAAGTTATTCTTCACTTGGGAGTGGTTTCCAGACTAATTGTTCTAAGGTTTTTCATAACCTAGCCATATTCAGGTAAATGAGTTTTCACAATCCAGAATGCAGTGCATGTTGCTCATTGTTAAAATGGGAAAGGGTGAATGTTGTCTTTGTCTTAAGGGCATATAAGTGGAAATGTTGGGGTTTTTTTGTAAATGGCTGTACAGCAGGATTGTGGCCAGTTAAATTTTTCTTTGACTAATCATTAATTTCATTTACACCTCCTGTATTGGTAGACGAGTGATAATTTTAGCTATAAAATAAGACCTTGTTTTATTTTGCAGGGATATCTGTTGTACTGTTACCATGGGTGTTGGGAGCTAATTTTATGGGATCTTTGGTAGGACATTTAATTTTCAGGGGTGTTTTGAATCTGGTAGTGTCTGCATTTTATGCAGTTGATGAATGAGATATGCCCTTGGTGGTGTATAAATGGTCTTTAAAAATTTGGTTTATGCGTATGTGGAGTATTTACAGTCTTTTCTTTTACAGATCACTCTGGGTGCAGATTGGGACATGCAGAGTTGGTATTACTTTGGGGACTGAAGAAATGTGGACTTGATAAGTGAGAGAAGACCCTGAGGAGGATTTTGGCTGATGGAGCGGTACGACAGGAGATCATGGGTTGCCAGCAGGGCAGCTAATATGGAGTTGTTGGTTTGTTGTGTTTTTCTTCCCTGCAGTCAAAAGGTAATGTCTTGTATTGGTTTGATCTTGTATGGGGACCATCAGTGTGGAAGTTTACAGTGTTTTATGGGTAGCGAGGTCTTCTTTGGAATGGGTTAGATATTATTGTAGGCATCAGTGGTAGGGTATTAGCAGGGTGCATTGCATAAGTTAGGCTTGTGAGCTAGATGGGGGCCTTGATGGGAGGATTAAGCTTTGAGTTACTGCAGTTTCAGGATAGACTGGGCTGGGTTGATTCATTATATTCTGGATGGTAATAGCATGTCATGGACATTGTGTGACCTGGTGGCATCGGGCATTATCTAGTTGCTTGCTATATTGTGTTGGTTAGTTTTGCCTGGCTTGGTCTGTTGTTGATGATGCCAGCAATGATGGTGGTCTTTTTGAGGCCGTACTGCCACTGGCCATGATGGTGGTTTAAGTGCCTTATTGTTTATAATGGGTAGTTGGTGTGCTGGCAACATTTTATTAAATGGAATTTAAAAAAGAGATTTAAGAGGGGCATTACATTCATTGGACAGAAAAAAATCTATTGGGTGGTACAGTGGGGTTGTAATGTGGCATGGTGCAGAGCTGCTTATTTGGATGGTGGTGTAATTCAATAAACCGAAGGTGAGCGAGGTAACACTGCCTTGTTAGTGCAAAGATAAGTGACCAAGTGGGGGGCACTGCTTATTAAAGGGTGAGTGGTTATGCTGCCCTTATGGTTATTTTGTTTTCTTTCATGGATGTTATTATCCCCTGTGCCATGTTTTTGGTTGAAAGTTATAGCTATTGGTTAACAATCATGTTTATGGAAGTTTAATAAAAGTCATCAAATGTCATTCGGTGTTGTGTGTTTATTGAATTGGACCAGGACAATTAAGAAACATTTACTGCAGTGATGAAGACACCTCATAAAGGTGTTTTAAAAAGTCTAGAGTGTCTTTAACAATAGAAGGAACATTATTCAAACTAGTTTTAAGTTTCTAATCGTAAAATGTAGATATAGGTTCATTAATCCAACCTCAGGCTGATCCAACAGCCCTAAATGGTGGTAAAATAATAGAATTATGAATCTTTGGCTTATCATAAAATAATGGCATTCTGGGATTTCTAACATAAAAATAATTATATATTTCTAAAATTATTTGATTCTGCATTAACATATCATACAATATGACTTCAGCCTGTTTAATAATATTATAACACATTTGTTTGTCAATTTCCTAATAGTCCTCAAAAGTTAACAGAGCAAAGATCTTATCTAAATAATAATTAATATCCATTATAACTAAACCTCTGCCCTTATCAGCAGATTTAATAACAATTTGTTCATTTGAAATCCAGTCTGAAAGTGATTTTTACTGCTTCACTGTTAAATTATAAAAGGAACCTTTGTTTTTCTTACTAAATAAATCATAAAGGTCATGTTCAACAGTTTTTTTCAAATGCAAAAACTAAAGGTTGAGAAAAGTACATCTTTGTTTACATTGTATGTTCTTTGTATTATTTTGACCATGAAATAAAGCTTTTAAATGTAGAAGACAGGCAAAATATTTAAAATCTGTAAGTACTTGTGATACTTCAGCATTATAAGCTGGAATAAATGAAAAGCTCTTATTAAGGATGGAAATGTCATTCTCTGTTAGTATGTGCTTAGATATATTAAGCAGTAAAGCCTGAGGTTAGTTCAACTCTTGCTCTGACTCCTCATCTGCAGCAATCAATCGATTCTTTTCCCCTTTCATTGTTGCAATAACTCTGTCACCAGGGTTTCGGTTCTGGTAATGGTAGAGGTAACTGTTGAGCTAAAGAATAATCCACAGGGTATAATGTTGATAAAATATTGGCATAGATCTAGTAGTAGGCTGCAAGATAGGAGCTGAAGGTGTAACAATGGTATGTATAACATCTGATTGGTTAACAGGCAAATTACATCTTGTATGATTAGACCAAGTAAATATTCACCCAAATTTGAAATCCTTCATGTTGAGTTTAATCTTTCTTTATTTTTGGTAAGACGTTGCTCAAAAACAGGCAATCGATCCAAAGTATCTTACAAAGTAACAGTATGCTTATTTAGTTCTATGTGTTCTATCTGTTCATTATATAATTGCTCAATCTCATTCTTAAGGGTTAATTCAGTGGATTTAAAAAAGTGTTCATAATTCTCATATATTCAAGTGAAGTATTAAGATTAATCCGCTGCCATTGTTTCAAAAGATCTGGGTATTTTGCTCGATATGTAGGCATTTTCAAATATGTAGACTCTAGGAACTACTACACATGAGCTAAACATCAAACCTCAGGTGTTGCCACTGTAAACATTTATAGGGAGTCATTTTCTGTTCAAAGAGCTCTAGTTTAGCTGTAAATTGTTGTGAGCCAGCTTGTGGTGCAGATGGCTTCTCAACCCCTATTTGATTAAATCCAAGTTGGTGGTCTGATATTCAGATTAACACAAAAGCCAGAAGAAGTAGCTCAATTGAACCCACTCAAAGTATTGCAGGCTGCAAATAACCACACAGTTGTAGAATGTAGAATCCACTTTATTAACTTCATTCAAAATAATCCAAGGACAGGTCTGATGAAGTCTAGATTTTTCTGGACGAAAGCGCTCATCCTTGGATTTTTTGTCTGAAGTTAATAAAGTGGATTCTGCATTCTACAAATGTGTGGTGATTTGCAGCCTGCAATACTTTGAGTGGGTTTAATTCAGTTACTTCTTCTGGCCTTTGTGTTTATCTGCTTCAGTTTGTGCATTGTGACTTTTTTTGATATTCAGATTACTTGCAGAGGGCAGGGGCATATTCTGCACCTGAAAACTTATGTCTGCAGCACTTCAAAAAGGTATCAAGAAGAATAAATCTACAGCACCACAGTAAATCAATGGTCCCCACACACTAAAAACAATAAAATAAATGCATCCACTGAAATGCAAGTAACTTGAATTTATTAAAAAGAAGTAGACTCACAGAATACAATAAACTCAAAAAACACTAGTAATAACTTTCCACTGACTGTTTAATCATTTGCACAACCTTTGTAGAGAATCCCTGGAATGGGATTTCACAATACTCTGCATTGTATACTCTGTTCTATACTGTGTTTGGAACATATACATCACTATATGATAAACCCTTGTAATCACTGTGGCATTCCACACAATCCCACTAACCTAGTTTGCTCTACTGTAAACAAGTTTGCTATCCTTGTTGCTTTCACAGTTTCCTGACTGGTTACACTGTTGCCAGCCACAAAACTGCACTTTTTTATGTTTAAATCTGGTGCACAGCATGAATATGTAATCACCACTGCTGCTCACCACGCAAACACGTAAACTCCGTGTATGCCTCGTGTGAAGCCGACATGGAGTTTATTGAATCTAGCTGAAGGGGTATATATATTTTAAATGAATGAAATTTTTGTGTTAGGGATAACATTTAGAAAGAAAGATGTAAGTAGAATTTGATGGGAAAAAACGAGAAGAAATAAAACAAATGTATCTTCTCTGGAGAACATGCAAATTATCATTCATAAAAAAGGTGTATTTGATAAATTCAGTACTGATGGAAAACAGCATATTAGCAAGTGTATTTGAAAAGGAATTATTGCAGAATTTTTTTTTTTCATTTATATGGGGTTCTAGATTAACAGTTTTGTATGTAAATGAAGAAGGAAGAAGTTTAGGATTAATTCAACCACTGGTATATGCTACTTCATCAAATTTATATGAAGTGTTAAAGTGGATAAGTGAAAAAGATGAGAGATTAGTAGTAAAATTGCATAAATAAAAGTATGATAACTGTATAATTGATGAAATAAAATGTTACCAAGAAAAAAATATTTATAAAATAATAAGTAAATAAAATTTAAAAATAATTTTTGTGGAAAATAAATATTGATGATGTAGAAAAAGAAAGAAAAGTATGGTATAAGAATGTAATGATAAAACATTACTATGTAAAACCACAGGAAATCTTACAGATAAGAAAATTACGGCTATAAAAATAAGAAATAAATGGTATGATAAAAAAAAGTACAATGTCAATATTCTTTTGTGGAAACTGGTGATAAATAAATTACCAGAAAAAGGAAATATGACATATAAAAAGAAAAGAGATAGAATATGTATACATTGTCAAGCAGAAAAAGAACTACTGAACATGTGTTTTTGAGATGTAAAAGAGTAAAAACGTTATGGGTAAAACTATGTAAAGAATTTTTTTTCAAAAATATAAAAGAAGAGTATAAAATAAACATGGATATGATTAAATATGGATATTATAAGAAAAGAAGGAAACATTATCCTTAGGACTCAATAAATGCCGAAGCCTACATGGGTCATACATGTGTGTGTGTGTGTGTGTGTGTGTGTGTGTGTGTGTGTGTGTGTGTGTGTGTGTGTGTGTGTGTGTGTGTGCATGTGCGTGGTGATAGTAGTGAGCAGTAGTGCTCATTGCATATTCATTCCGAGCACTACATTTAAATGTAAATAAGTGAGGTTTCATGGAAGGAAACCATATACACAAACACAGACAGCAATCCTGTTTAAATCAGAGCACCGAATGTCTGTAGTTTTTCGTGGAATGCCACAGTGATCACCAGAGCTTAATAGACAGCTCTCAATCTCTTAGTGCAAGACATCTAGACAAAAGCCAACATATAGAGTGGAAAATGACTCAGAAAAAGGGACATATTTGACATGTTTGCGCTTTAGAAATGTGCTAGAAAAAACATGGATTTGTGTTAAGATGCACGTTCTGAAGGATTTAAAGTCTGAAACTCAAATGTGTGTAATTATTGAGTCACATCAGATGTGAGATCATCCTACTGATATGGCAGAAAAGACAAATTTGATAATGAACACAGTAAAAGATATAAAAGCAAAAATCTGGACATTCTGTAAAAATCTGGACAGTTGAGAGGTATGAGTTAAGTATATGGTCCATACACAGTAGAGGACAACATATCTACAGTGCAGATTATTGTGTAATCCCATTCCTGCCATTTTGTACTGAAGTTATGTACACGATCTGTAAAGGAACATGGTCTGCCATGTAAAATAAACACTCAGGGGAAGTGTGTGTATTGAATAGGGACACACAGATGAATTGTAGGAATGAACACTGGGAAAGAGGATAGGGGAAAACAACCTAATGTTCAGCAGATGAGGGCATGTCAATGGATGACAGTTGTAGTAGCAACACCAGTCACTTATCAATGTGATACAGTAGGGACTGCACAGTGAAAATATGTATCATGTGACTGTCACACAAGGTGAAATACCAATGGGGAAAATGTCTGTGTGAGATAAGCATCCTTACATGAACAATGCAGAGGACATCTGTCAGGAATGTTGTATACAATTGGGGTAGGGTGCATTTAATGAAGCTGTGCAAACTAATTTGCCTGAATACGAGTGTAATCTCAGCAGTGGTCTCCAGCAAGTGTGACACAGGTAAAGGCTAATGGACAAAATTAAAAGAATCGTGCACAATCATGGACAATATTTATTTTATTTTATTTTACATTTGTTAACCGGGAAAGTCCGACTGGACACATATCCATTTTCAGCGGAGGCCCAGGGAGAAAGGCTCCAGTAGCATGTCATTAAGAAATTACACAAGAATATCATACAGTGATATAGGTTCCATAGAAACATAAGGTATGTATACATTAACAATTCCTTTAGTAAAGTCAGCATACAGCATTCTAGTAGTAGGGTTTCTATAGAATATAAAATATAAACACATGAATTTTTTTTTGTCTTTCTAAATTATGAGTACTCTCAATATTTTTGGTACAGAAATAATCAGTGAATATTAAGCTTTACAGTGAAAGGAATTAGGGGACCTTTAGTAGAATCCTTGAACATGGTATTGGTGCAAATTAACCTGGAGAGTAGCATGAACAAAGCCAATTGTTTGAGAGGTGGGTTCTCAGGACTTTCTTAAATTGAATAGTAGTAGAGGTTATTTGGTTAGGTAGTGAGTTCCATATTTTGACAATAGTGCAGGCAAAGAGAGATTTGCCAGCATCATGTTTGTGTCTGATAATGCTTATTAGGTTCTGAAAACTAGATCGTAAGGCTCTGGTAGGGATGTGGGGGTTAATTATATTTTAGTGCAAGGGTTTTTTTCTGTAAGGTAGAAGAGATTATGTGCTATTGTGAGTTGATTAACTAGATTGAGGTAGCTTGAACCAATTGAGTTGGTTAAGGGCAAGACAGTGGTGGGATTTGTATGAGGTTTCAGTAGCAAACTTGGCTATTTTGTTATAACATGATTCCATTTTGTTCAGATCACTCTGGAGGAGATTAGTAAGGATAAGAGAGGCATAGAGAAGGATGGATAAGAGATGAGTTCTTACAATAGTAGCTTTATTTTTTTTTTAGTTATAATGCGTTTGTTCCTATAGAGAAGTCCTAGTTTTTTATTAACTTTCTTAATGGTTTATGCTATATGGATGTCGAATTTGAGGTTATTGTCTATTTTTACACCTAAGAGTTTGGTGTGTGCAGTTAGAGTGATTTGAATGTTATCTTTGAAGTGAATGGTAAAAGTGTTGTTGAGGGGGGAGTATGACCTGAGCCAAAAATAATTAATTTAGTTTTTTTGGGGTTAAGAATAAGTTTGATGTTTGTGAACCATGTTTCGGCTAGAGTAAAAGTGTTTTGAGTGAGGATTTGCAGTTCCTTTAAGGTGGGGGTGGCACTTATAAGGGTGGTATCATCTGTGTATTGTACTACTGATGCTGTGAGTGAGGAGGAATTGATTTGGTTGGTGAATAGTGAGAACAATAGTTGGCTAGGATGGATCCTTGAGATATACTGGTAGAAGGGGGGACAGCTGGTCATGACATAGGACTGCTTGCTGTCGACCAGATAAGTAGCTAGTAAACCATGATATATTGGAGGGGCTGAGGCTTAGGGTAGATAAAGTTTGGAGAAGAATGTTATGGTCAACCATGTCAAAGGCTTTAGATAAGTCTAAGAAAATGGAAGATACAAATAGTCCCTTGTTTCTATTGTGGTAAACTATATCTGTAAATGATAGTAATGCTGTGGTGGTGCTGTGAGTTGGTCTAAAGCCATGCTGGGTTTTGGAGATTAAGTTGTTTTGTAAGAGGTACCAAATTAGTTGGGAATGTACAATTCTCAATAATATTTTGGATAGAGGTGAGAGTATTGTGATTGGGTGGTAGTTGGTGAGTTCTAAGGAGTTGCCCCCTTTGTGCAGTGGAATAATGTGTTATGTTTTCCACAGGGTGGGGACTTTGAATTCTGCAAGTGACCTGTTTATGAGGATGGACATCGGATATTCTATGGCGTCTGCTACTATCTGAAGGAATTCAGCTGGTAGAGTGTCAGCAGCTGGTGTGGTTGGTTTGAGTTTCTTAAGGAGCTTTGAAATAATTTTAGTGGGTACAGGGTGTAGGGAAAAGTCGCTGGTATTGTTGTGAGTAGTAGGGTGGGTTTTGCTAGCACCTGGTATATGGCTGCTAGTGGTATTGAGGGTACTGGTAAGGGTTTGGACTGTTTCGGTAAATAACTTGTTAAACTGTGTGGGAATGTTGTCATGGCTGTTTGGTAGTACTGGGGTTGGGGTGGTGGCTTTACCTGGGTGGATTATGCCATTTATTGTAGCCCAAAATTTCTTACGGTTGTTGGCATATTTTTCCTGCATGTTTTTGTAGTAGTTACTTTTGTCTAGTTTGATTTGTTGTTTGGCTTTGTTTCAAAGTTCTTTGTAGGTTTGCCTCAGATTACTGGTTTTGTTCTTTCGATATTGACTCCAGGCCAGATCCCTCTCTTTCATTGTAGTTTTAGTACCTTTAGTTAGCCTGGAGCATAGTTAGCTTTTAGTATTATAGTTCTGGAGGGGGCATGACAGTTTAGGATTTGCAGGAAAGTGGAGTTAAAGTACTGTACGGCGTAATCTAGAGATAGTAGTTTTAGGAGTGTCCAATTACAGCTTTGTAGTGAACTGATGAAGTCAGTTGTTTTAAAGGTCTTTTTGTTATGTATTACTCTGAGGTTGGGTTGGCTTATGTAATGGGGTCTGTCCTGAATTAGGTAGGTTGGTTGAGGATCACTTAGACTGTCAGGTAGACAAAGTGCCATGCTAGAGTGGGGTCAGATAACAGAATCCTGTCTAAGATGGATTCGCGTTTTGAGGTTGTGTCTGTTCTGGTTGTGGTGGATATAATTTGGGTAAATCTATGGAGGTTAATGTGAGTAGTTGGAGTGTGGCTAGAGCAGTTCAGCCCGTCAATATTAAAGTCACCTAATAGTACAGTTTCTTGTGGCATGGAGTTTGAGATCCAGTTTATATATCCAATATATATATATATATATATATATATATATATATATATGTATATATAGAGAGAGAGAGCATTAGATACTCACTCAGGTGTATTGCACACAGCTAGGATATTACTAATGTCCATACTAGTAAAAGGTCAATTATGACATGTTGGTCTTCCTCACAGATGAGGAGAGTCAGGTTGTGTCTAGACATATGTACATTGACTGCTGTCCCCTGACTCATGTGTGTTGATTTACATCCTTCTACAAGAACATAGTCTATGTGGAGGGTGTGTTGAAGTCTATGTGTCAGGAAGTTGTATGTACTGAGTCATGTGACAAGCAATCTCTGTTGTTGCCACATCCCATTGATTATGCATGATAAGCCTGGATGAAGGTAAGACAGTGCATATTGGCTATCTTGATCTGGCCTAGGGTTTGGACACAATCCCCCATGCAGGTAACATTGAGAAACTCACCCATTATCCTTACATCACTAGATGGGTAAACAATTTTTTCACTGACAGAACATATACTGTGAAAGTTGGTAAATCAACCTGTACCAATAGAGCTGTCACCATTGGCATACCCTGGGGATCGGTGCTTGGCCCTTTATTGTTTGGATTATATTTCTCAACAGTTCAGGCTAAAGCACATTGCCTTTGGCTTACCACTTTTGCTAATTCTTGCATACTGGGTGCAATCATTGAGTCCACCTATGATGATAATTTATTACAGGAGGGGCTAACACAGACAAATGATTGGTGACAAAGGCCACATGGTCTACAAATAAATGCAAAATTGTGTCTTTATTTTGTCCTTCTGCAAAGTGGAATTCCCTACTAATTACAGCATTGGCAAAAGTGATGCAAGCACTTTGAACACACATAGATAGCAATCTGAACTTTGACCACCAAGTGTCCACACTGGTATTGGAAGCCTGTTGTGCAAAACATAAGGCATGCCATCATATTCAGATCTAAGGATTATATTACAGCACTCAAACCTCATCAGAACACTAATTGAGTATAATGCTCTCTTATGCATGTACCTCACCAGACACATGCAGCAGCTGGAGAGACCACATGTGTTTCTCATGAAGAAAACACAGGGCCTACAAACCATACCATAATGTCTGTGGATAAACTGAAATCCATGTCACTATAATTCAGATTGTATAGGATGAGGAGACTTCTGCCTGGCCCCCCAGGCCAGTCTCTGACCCTGCCCTGGTGGGAAAAGTACACATTCATAAATCAGATATAGCTGATGACATCAGCAGTGTCTGGTGATGAGAATATGGTAATAACAGTGTCCTACATGGTAGTGTAAGGCTCTCTATAATGTCAGACAAGAGCATAAACACACTCACACACTAGCTGACTGCAGCGAGAATAGAACCTCTACCTATCTAAGTACACAGACTGCAGAACTCTGTATTTAAGGCAAGCATCACAGCTCAAGTTTGACTTGGAGTGTCTCAGACAACACTTTATAGCTGATGACATCAGCAGTGTCTAGTGAAGGGAATATGGTAATAACAGTGTCCCACATGCTGCTGTAAAAGGCACTCTGTAACATCAAGCAAGAGCACAAGTGCAGACAGACACACACACACACACACACACACACACACACACACACACACACACACACACACACACACACACAGATGACTGCAGTGTGAACAGAACCACTACCTACCTATGTACACAAACTACAGAACTCAGTACTTTACGCAAGCACCATGGCAAAAATCTGACTTTTACAAGACTGTAGGTCAGCTTATAGTGGATGACATCAGCGGGGTATGTTGGAGAGAAGATTTTGGGAGACCTGCATGAAAAGCATGTGTAGGCATGCAACTATCAAAATACAGTCAATCCATGGGATTGGAGTGATAACTGTAGGATATACACTTCTGCTCTTCAGGCTAGACACACACAGGTTGGCATAATGGTTAAAGTGTTTACCTTACAAATACAAAGTGCAGAGTTTGATTATCACATGGGGTAATAGGCTAAGGTTTAAAATGGCTCTCAAGGGCAGTTAGCCTAATGCTGATCCATTAACACACACACACACACACACACACACACACACACACACACACACACACTGTTGACTGCAGTGAGAACAGAACCACTACCTAAGTACACAGACTACAGAACTCAAAACTTTATGCAAGCACCATGGCACAAGTCTGACTTTTGCAAAACTGTTGGTTAACATATAGTGGATGACATCAGTATGGCATGTTGGAAAGAAGATGTTGGGAGGCCTGCATAGGTTCATAGCTTCATAGGTTCATAGGAGAGTACTAGCCTAATGGCTGTATGACATTTACAAGTCTAGCCATGTAAAAATACAAGAACCCTTATTGAACATAGTTAGATGGTCATTAGCAGAGAGATTTTGTGATCAGCACCTGCCCATGAGGGACACAGATGCCATCCCAGTGGTGAAGTTGCAATCACCCATCCAGTTGTCAAGGTCGCACTTGATTGGGTCTTTGAGAAGTACTGCTTCACATGAAGTGGGAGTCTATTACAGATGAGTGGCAATTGCTGGAAGATATATATGTCTCACCAACATATTCTGTTTATGTCACAGGCTAGGGTGACATCCCTGGAGAAAGTTATTCTTGTCCCATTTGATTTGCAGATGTCCAGTATTTCCAATAGGGCAGGCTCTGAGACTACTCTGTAGGTCAGGCAAAGGTCAACTCCCAGAAGCCAGCATGATACTAGTATAGTGACAGGTCTTTCAGTCTTTCCATGTTTGTCATATTTGGAGCCCTGAATTCTCCCAGTTACAAACTTGTGTGTTTTCTCCAGTTGCTGCTGGTGTCTGGTGAGGTACAGACAGAAAAGAACACTGTACTCAGTCAGTGGTCTGACAAGGGTAGTGTACAGCAGAGTTATGACCTCCCTGGTCTTGGATGGCAAAGCCTTATTTATGAGGTGCACAATGTAGAATGTGTATCTCACCACTATGGACACTAAGTGATTAAAGTGTAGATTGCTATCAACATGTGTTCCCATGTCTCGTTTCACTGTCTTTGAGCTTAGAGGGGTGCTATGTATATCATAATTTGCAGGGGTACTTCATTGTCAAAGGGGACAATGAGGAATAGTTTGCTTTAAAGTTCAGTTGGTGAGTTTGGCATCAATCATTTGTCTGTGTTAGCCCCTTCTATAATATGTTAACATAGTTTGGGGACTTTATATGACTGCATCCAGTTGACAGTCACCTGCAAGCTTGGTAAACCACCGGCCATCTGCCTTTGCTTGGACTTCAGAAAAATAGTTTCCAAACAGTTGAGGGCCCAGCACACATCCTTGTGGTATTCCACTGGTAAGTGGTCTAGTGGTGGAAGTGCATTCCCCAACTTTGACAGTGTGCATTCTGCCAGTGAGCCAGTTGGCTATCCATATAGTAATGTGTGGATTCATTCCTAGATGGTAGAGATCCTCTATGACCTGAATGGAGGATAACGTCAAAGGCCTTGGATAAATCAACATAGTGGCATATCCTGTTATCCCTCATCCAGGTCTTTGGAGTCATTTTCAAAGAGGTCCACTAGGTATAATAAGCAACATCTATCCTTGACAAAACCAAACTGCATCAGGCCAAGTGTGTTGAAAGTCACCTATATCTCTGTGGATAAGGTCCATGCTGATTCCTTCCTTAGTCTTGCAGAAAATGTTTTTTAGGCTTATGTGTTAATAATTATAGTCCTGCGTGTTAACATATTGATGTTCATTGCATATCACACACCATTTGATATTAATTTCTTTAGTATAGGTGATATATGTGTGAAAAAAATACTAAGATGCCAAGGCAGCAGCACTTGGGGGAAGGTAACACATGGCTGTATTGTAAACATGTGACATATTGTTAGATAAGGCCTTCAGTTTATTATGTTTCCACATGTAAATTCATGTCATAAACAGGAAGTGGCCAGTAAACAGCAGTAATACATAATAATATTTACTTTTCCATAGCTTGGTGAGCAGCAGGATTGCACAATGGTTGCAAAGTGTTTGCACATGTGAGATACACATTTTCAATGCTTTCCCTGTTTGCACATACTTAAGTAGTGCACAAAAGCGAGTGGTATTGCTAAGATCTGAGAGTTAAATCTATGAAACACACCTGCTGCTTAACTGACTCTGGGACAGTAAGTGTAAATGCAATGACACATTTTTTTTGAGCCCACATGAGACTGAGTTCGAATCCAGGTGTATCTAAAACTTTTAAATACTTTTAAATAGACAGTGATAATGCTATGACATTAATTCTTTATAGTACATGTTACTGCATGTAGGTATAGTGCAGCAGGGTAAAGTGGCATTGTGCAGAGTTAACTGCAGCAGTGTACCACCACTCACCTTCGCTTGGCATTGCTGAGTGAAGTGAAACTCCACACAAGCACAGAGACCAAAAAGTGGAGGGATCCATTGCTTTTTCTGCTACTTATGCGTTTTGTGTGGGATTCTATTTTTTGACCAGATTACCGGTGTTAAAATGGGGTAGATAGAAAAGTGGTAAAATTGGGAGCGAGCAAGAGAAAGAACAAAGGGAAAGCAATACAGGAATGTGCAGGAGGCAGGTAGGAAAGAACCATAGCTATCCATTTCTTCAAAAGTAATAACTGATCATATATGCAGAATATTAGCTGAATTTGAACTGTCACCTCCAGAGACAGGGGTGACAACAATGTAATCCTGTTGTATCATCAATTGGACTGAATCAAGTGTGTCAAGAAGACCAAATTACCACTGTAACAGCTACAAACAAATGCAAACTGAGGGTCATGCTGCTCAATGCTAGAAGTCTAAATCTCAAAATGCACTCACTCGAAGCACTCCTTAAAATGGAAAACATCGACATTTATACCGTAACAGAGACCTGGTTCAAGGTAGCTGAAAGCCCCCCTGCACTACCAGACTATAACTCATTCCACACCTTTCAGCTCCAGAACTTTTACTGAAGCTCCAAAGGTGGTGGTGTTTCCATATTCATAAAGGGTGCTCACACCTCCAGACTGGTAGTCCAACATAATCCATCAGAGATACTTCAGGTGCAGCTAACATTGAGTAAGACAGCATTTCAGGTTGTAGCCTGTTATAGGTCCCCAACCATGTCCAAAGTCACTCACTCCACATTCCTAAGCACTCTGGAGAATATTAGGGTCCAACAAAACACAGTCATACTGGGCGGCTTCAACTATCCCTCCATTTACTGGGAAAACTACTCATGTAGCAATACACTTGCCAAAAGTTTCCTGGAATTCATTAATTCCAATGCCCTGGACCAGCTTGTTCTTACCCCCACTAGAAGTAGTAACTTCCTTGACCTGGTCATTACTAACATGGGCGACCATTGCTCTACAACAATATTCAACTCATCCCTCGTTAGATCTAACCACAAACTAATCACTTTGGAAATCCACATCCCTCCCCACAAAGATAACCACCATGAAAAACTTCTCCAAAGCTAACTTTGAGCTCCTAAGAACAGAGGTGGCTAACTTCACAGCACCCATGCAAATGGAGAATAGTTGCATGATCGCCGAATCATACATCAATGCACTGTACAAACATGTACGCAAATGCATGGATCTCACCATACCCAATAAAACCAAGACACTCTCCTCCAAAAAAGGGAAGCCAATCTGGTGGTCCCCTGCCATAAACAAGCTCTACAACAGGAGGAGGAAACTGATGTGGAATAAGGTGAAGCCCCAAGACTGGAAAAACTCCCTTATCAGCTTCAACAAAAAGTTGAGATCCTTCATCAAATCTTCTAAAGCTAGCTATGAAAACAGAATTGCAGCAGATAGTAAAGACAACCATAAGGCCTTCTATAGTTATGTAAAGAACCTCTACGGTAATACCCAGATTTTCTTTGAACTACCTCACAATGGTACCTCCTATACCGAGCCAACAGATATTGCCAATATACTGGCCAACAGATTCAGTGCCAACTTTTCCCCTCTCACCCCCCCCCCCATAGGACCAATCACAATACCAGTAGATTGCCAGGCACCCAGTATTACTACTGCTCAGGTTAAAACAGCTCTGTCCAAGGCCAAGAATACAGCTTCTATTGGACCTGACAATATCACAGGCTGTGTTCTACATGAACTACAGGGTGAACTGGCACCTCACCTGTGTGCTCTTTTCAATCATAGCCTCACCTCAGGCTTTGTTCCTGCCAAATGGCACACTGCTATAGTCTTCCCTCTCCACAAAGGAGGAGTGCCTACAGACCCTGGGAATTATCGCTCCATTAGCCTGACAATGTAGGCTCATGGTCATCAAGCTTGGAGACAGTGAGAATCGAGTCCTCACCCACTAGACTGTCATCACTATCCCCTTCCTCCACTGGTGGCTGGAGTGCTTGACATCTTCTCCTATGGACCATGAGGGAGAGCAGCCTCTCCATCTGGCATAGGCATATACCAATAGTGCATTGCAAAACTCTATGCACCAACCTTGGTGTCTCCCAGAAAGTAATGAAATCACCACATCCACCACTGTTTCCAGCTACCACAGCAGTACTACCTGAGGGCACAATGTAGTGCAGGAGCAGCAGAGGCAGTTCTGCCAAGTTTTCTCCCGGACATGATGGGCATTATTGCTGGGGCAGGTTGATCTACTGGGGCTGTTCTACCTCACTGTGCTGTATAACTTTTAGTAATGTGGTACACATGAATGACAAAGATACATTTTGATGACACATAATAGAAAATAAAAAAGAGAGAGAAGGGTTGGGGTGAGAGGAAGAAAGAGATAAAATTAGTACCATCATATGTGACATACAATGCATTAATACAATTATACAACTCCTTTATCTGAAGTATTACACTTAAGTATGTGGCCTAACAGATATACACTATACTACAGATTTAATCCTTGAAATGTGCATATGAATGCTCCATTACTGTTTACAGCAGGGCATTTGTGACCCTGGTATAGAAATTTAAATTTAATGTAATTATTATTGAAGAAATAACTGTATTGTATAGTTGTGAATTGGTATTTGAACCCACAACCTCTGACTACAGTCTAATATTGAACGCCTACAATTAGTTTGTGCTACAGACTAATGCCTGCATACTTGCTTTTACAGTTGGGATATGCATGCTCAATCTGATGCAACTCTACAAAAGATGAAAAAAGCTAACTTTAACTTTTAAAGTTACAATAACACTTATTTTCTCCTGCATACATACCACTAGCTTACCTCAATCTCTCCAGTTGAAAAATATGAGCCTGTCAATTGAACTTAGTGGGAGCTGGGGAAAGAACAGAAAAGAACAAAAGAGCATTATACATATAAGTCTTGCCTATATTTAGCTTTCTAAGTCTTATAAGTACTCTCTTGTCATACCTACACAGATGTTGGATGTCTGCAGTCTCAAACTCATGCAACCAACTGTTGAGAGTAAGCTTTTTTCTACTGCATAGGTCATTAAAAGGATGCATACATTGCTCTCCAGTGTGTGGGATACCAGTGGCACTGGATATAACCTGGGCTAAACTACTCCATTGCTTGAGATTTGTACTGTGAGCCAGAATAGTCTCCCTGCAGAAGCCTTTGGCTGTGGTGCTTTACCAAGAGTCCATTAAATATCCTGGACTCCTGGACATCCTACCTCTGTGCCCTGAAGTGTGCACATTCCTCTCCAGTGTCAGCTATGTCTAACACCCAAAGTAGAGCAATGGAAATGGAAGCTTTCCCACCAATTCCAGTTATCACATTTACTGGTACTGCACAAACCCGAGCAATGATGCCAATGATGTTTGTGTGATGTTAGGTGTAGCACAGCAGTGCCAAGCAGGAGGAAATTAAATAATTGAAATTGGAATGTAAATCTGACACTTGGCCATAGTTTGAGAGGTGTCTACTGATGTAGCCTGGAAATATATATTGGAAATTGGAAAGTAACTGTTAGGTGAGTTAAATTTGCAGGCATGCACTGGGGACATAAATGTAATGACATGACACAGTCTTTATACACTGAGGAAAAATGATTTTTAAATGTGGTATTCAAACTTAGGCATACAGGACAAAACATTTTCTTCCACAGTGCTGATTTTCCATCTTTGCCACAGAAGAAATGTTGCTCAAACATACTCAGGAATCATACATAAATAGAGATGACAGTTTGAATTGTTACACATATATATGTGTGACCTGACAAGGTTATTGGATATAGATCCAGTTGTGTATATGTCTTAGGTAATTATGAACACCATGCAAGTCCAGATAGCAGAATTATACTTCCAGAAATATAGTAGGCTATATGCCCTCAGTCATACACCTGAAACTGCGGTGATGGTGTCTCATCCCTCATACATATAATTCATATCAACTCCACCATTTAAAGTGTTGTAAGTGAGAGTGACTACAATGGAAAGCATAACACCTGTAAAAGTGCATGGAATATCCTGGATTAGAACCCAGGACCATGTGCCTGGCAGTCCTACACTTACACCTGTTGCCACAAGAATGTTGAAATAAGACTTGTCTATTTTTCAGGTCATTGCAATAAACTGCACTGTCATAACAGTAAAGAAGGGTTGCACACCCTATACTAGAACATAGGACCATCTGTACTCCAGCTCTACACTTGCTGCTGCTGCAGGACTAGTTACATGACATTCCCTAATTTCCTAATCATTCTTAAGGTGTCTGTGTTTACTGCCATGTGACACCACTTAGTGTGTTTGCTTGATGCCTAACAGAATTCATTGTATGTATCTGGTTTCAATTATTGGCTGTCTGAGTCCTGTCTGCAGGTGTTCAATGGCTGCAGCTGCTGGGGAACCTTGCTAACTGCCAGGTCAATGTCACTATGTGCAGCTGAGTGATGAAATAGAGAAATCGCAACAAATGCATTGTTTTTAATCTTTGCCCTTTTACAGATGCCCCATTTGCAGGTGTTTTGCAGGTGTTCTGTCTGCTTCCTGTGTGGGCCACCAGTCCAGTTTGCACACTGACATGCTTCATGCAAATAAGATTAGCACAGCTAAACCTGACATTCTTTTTCTCCATTTCCCATGTTTGTGCAAAACCATGCATCATGCAAACACTGACCCCATCCCCCCAAAAAAGAAGAAGAAAAAGGAAAAGAAAGAATAAAGGGAAAATTAGTTGAAATATGAAAAAGAAATCTATGACATACACACTACAAAAATGTTAGTACGCATGGCATAGTTCTATACAGGTCTGGATCTGAACTCTCATTCCAATGCACCTTCAGAACACAGTAAGGGTGTCTTATCCCTCTTTGCCAAACAAACAGCTTTGCAGGAGGGAACTAAAACATAAATAAAAGTGAAAGGTAGTTCAAATCAAACAAAGTAATCTATTAAATAAACACAACAAAATGTTCGTACACAGGGAATATTTCTATATAGGACTGGATTTGAACTCTCACTCCAATGAACCTTCAGAACAGAGTAAGGATGTCTTATCCCTCTTTGCCACACACACAACTTTGTAGCAAGTAGCTGAAACCATTCTGCATACAACCAACTGCAACATCATCTACAGTAATATGAAACCATACAATTATTTGTGCATTTATTATTTTGAATGTATTGCACTAAGTGACAGTTATGATTATTGCTTGCAAATATGCAGCTCTGTCTTACCTCTCTGTCTTTGTTGGTCATTCTTCTCTTATCTGACCAGTAATCTGAGACATGCAGTCAGTAAGCCATTCCATATCATTGTCCTTACAATGTGTGTGAATATTAAATGGCAATAATATAATATGCAGTTGCCAAGAAATGAAGGGGAGGTTGGCTGTTAATAAACAGAACCTGTGAATTGTGTGCTGCTTACTTACATTTCCATCCTTGACAAAATTACATCTAACACTTTGTCTAACCTGATACACCCATTAGATGTAGGGCAGTCTGCACTGTGTTGTGTTTTCCTTCTCCCTATCAGTAATCATTAACAGTTGCAATCTATTAAAAACAAACATTGAGGGAGTGCCTGAACTATGTTTATATCTGCAACACAGAGCCAAGTATTTGAGATTCAGCAATTCTAATGAGTTCACACCTCATTTGCATCTTAATCCTTTGACAGCTCTGAATGTACACCATGAAAATACAATCCTGTAGCTATGAAAACTGAAAGTGTTGAGACTACTGTATGTGAAGAACACAGAAAAGAGGCTATTACTTTGGGATATATCTGTACAGAGGATTACTGAACTTGAGAAGGTATGCTTGCATTTTGTCAGCTATATATTTCATATGCTGAAATGTAATTAAGAAAAATCTGTATAATAGTTTGATTATATATATATATAATTAGCAAAGGGTTTTGTACTTTTATCTGTATGAATTAGTTAGAAGTGTACTAATAGCATGGGCATGTTTGTCAGGCAATTTCAGAGGTGTACATGATTGGCAATACCTTAACATGGAATTTTCTGTGTTAAGTCTGTAGACGTGTTTCAGGGATAGTTCATTTGATAGCACTTTTAGCATTTCAAAGATGGATTGTTAGCAAAATGTGTCATTTGCTTGTGTTTTGGGGTTGGTGGAGCAAAGCTGCATTTCTGTTATGGCACAAACAAGGATATGTTGCTATTGTTACTCTCCTTTTTTGCATCCAGACTGTTGTTCATATTTCAAATCTCCAGACTGTGTTATGTTTCTCAAGTGGGTAATACTGAAATGCTTCATTTTCTGTTTTATCTGGAAACAGTTATTTTGCAATTATATTTTATTTATGTGTATTATCCTTCTGTTTTATTTTAGGATGCCTAGGACTATGACACCCAGGCAACTCAGTCCTCGAAAACCATCCTTTGCTGATCCTGAGAATCAGGTCATTGTTGAAGCTTTTAGGCAACATAATACCTGAACCTGAGAGTGGACATGGAGATGTGTCAGGCAGAATGCAAATTTGGCAGCAAATCATCACAGACATTAATGCAATGGGTGGCCACATCAGGGCATATGAACAGGTGCACCTTAGGGCCGCTGATATGATTTCATCTGCTCGTAGGAGAGTAGCTGCAGTGGGCCATGATTGGATGGGTACTTGTTGGGGGGAGTCTGCTACAGGGCCACCACTAACAACAAGTGAAGAGTTTCTGTAGACTGTCAGGGATCCAGACAGCTCATTAGTGCTACTGTTTCAGAGACAGCAAGCATGTGCCAGGAGGTGCGTCCAGGCAGGCTTTTGTATCTCAACTGTTAAATATTGCTGTATCGTAAAACAATTTAAATCAATATGTTAGTTATGTTTCACAATATTTTTTGAGGGGGTTGAATATTGCTATAGTTAAAAACACATTCTGGTTGATTACACTTGGGCTTAGGTTGGAGTTGTCATCCAAGTTCTTGTTGAAAGTAAAGTTAATGGACAAATAAAGGAGAACAGCATTACTCCCGGTGTTACTGTTAATTGTGATGATGTTGTCCTTACCTTTGCTTAACATATTCCAGGACCATCTGGCATACAGAGGATATCATCATCTGCATATGGTAAGCCAAATATTTTCATGAAAGTACTGATGAGCAATTCAAAGAAATATTTTAGTGTGTGATGTTGATGTCAGGACTGTTGTGTATATTACTGTATGATCTAATAGTGGCAGCCCTGCTATTTTATTAGCATATCAATTGTTCCTGTGTTTGTTGCTTATTATCACAGGCATACCTCTCAACCATACTAAATTCCTTGGCTTTTACCAGATTTGAGGGCAAACTGTTAGGGTGCCATGAATTCCTGACTGGCCCCCTTAATTTCTGAATTTCCCGGACATTTTTTTAAAAGCGTTTACCACTTTAAATGTATGGCTGATGTCACCACCCATCACCAGCCTACAGGGGTGTGCATGATGACACCAGCCTGTTGGACTGCAGGGAATAGAGGAATATGAACAGCAATGATGGGAGAGATGGATCATGTGCGTATAACTTTTGCAGAGTCTGCCCACATCATGTCCCAGCTTCCAGCTAAGAACATTCATTGTTCTTCAGACATTTCAGCTTATCTCTTTGGGCATTACCATTTTACCTGCTATTGTTGGGCCATTATGTGTACAAAGTTTATCTGCTGCTGGGCCATTTCTTTCTGTGGGACGTTTCAGTTTTGCTGCCTGCTGCTTGTTTCAATTTAATGTGAGAGTGTACTTGAGGCTGCGTGTACTGCTGGTTTCAATTTATTTTATCTGAGCCCTGACCTGAGCCATTTCAATTTATTTCAAATGAGGTGTGCTGCTCATTTCTTTTGCTGCTGCCATTTATTTGAAATGCTTGTATCAGCTGGCTAAGTGTAGCTGCTGCTCGTTTCAATTTATTTTATTTTATCTGAGTCCTGAACCATTTGAATTTATTTTAAATGAGGTATGCTTTTCAATGTCTTACTTTAGTTGCTGTTTGTGTACTGCTCGTTTCAATGTATTTTTATGTATCTGCCGGTTTATCTGAGCTATGCTGCTTGTTGTTTCAATGTATTTTAAATCGCAATGAGCTGGGCAATTATTTTAGGTGTGTGTGTGTGTGTGTGTGTGTGTGTGTGTGTGTGTGTGTGTGTGTGTGTGTGTGTGTGTGTGTGTGTGTGTGTGTGTGTGTGTGTGTGTGTGTGTGTGTGTGTGTGTGTGTGTGTGTGTGTGTGTGTGTGTGTGTGCGTGCGTGTGCGTGTGTGATTACCTAATGTGAGCAAAATAAACTTCAGACTCCACTACTATTTGTTGCTCTCTTTATCTGCCAGAAGCTAACTTATTTTACATAAAGGGTCTCCATGAACCATAACATAAAGAGACAAATGGAATAAGACGCAACAAGAATCACTCCATTGCCATGAAGTCTTGACTTGGAAGAATACTTCAGGTCCTTTTGTTCTGCTGGAACAAAGTGTCTAATCTACAATACACTACTGTACTGAAACTAGATTGTAATCCGATTTCAGGTTAAGCCTGCTTCTTTAAGCTTAAACCCCTACAGCACATAGCATGCATTCAGCCTCATTTCTAAGACCCTTGTACTTCCCCTGTACATATATTGACCCATTGCATGCAATTTTGCCACATGATACAGACTGGCAATATGATTCCTCAGTGTCTAATGGAACAATATTACATTACCCTCTGGTGGGAAAAATCGGAACCTAGTTGTAAACTTTGAAGCCAGCAATACAGAGAAAGATGAAGGAAATTGTGTTTTTCAGCAAGCAATAATGACTGCAATTGAAACTTGCAAAATTTTTCCCTCTAGCCAGTTCATTTCCTTGGCTAAAATGTGCCTCTTAACAGAAAAGCTCATTTATTTATTTTACTTTATGTACAAATTCACCTCTGAATTTCCAGCTAGTTATTTCTCTGCATTTTCCTCTTACACATGGGTAAGATGAACTTTTGTAAAGTGATGTGAAACAGAAAAGTCAAGATAATCTGTTAAAATATATCCAATAAAGTATGTTAATGTGCTCATATTACTATTTCACAGCCATTTGCAACTGCAGTAGATGACATTTTTCACATTTTTCAGCTAAGGCTTGTTTCTACATTGCAAAAGATGGTTTTAAAATAACTGTTTAATATTTCACAAGAGAATATGGTATTCCACAATTCCAATGGAATGGGTGAGGTTACATAATTATGTATGCAAATTATATATTAATCAGTGTACAGATCTGTACCTATTTTTCATGGGCCTTGTCCAGATTTTTGATGTTTCCAGGTTGAGAGGTATGATCACAGGTGATCCTGACAGTGGAAGTGTGGGACTTCTACCACCTGATGTCAGTGTATCAGCAGACTCTGATGATGATGGTGTCCAAACAGAGGCACAGTCAGGGGGGTACAGAGGTTGAATCCGGCACTGAGGTTGACATACAGCCATCCCCTGAAATTCCATCGGACAAAGCCAGTAGGCTTATGCCTACCCATTCCCGTGAGCCCTCAGATATTGGACAGGTGGAGGGCAAGACAATAGATCAGGTAAATGTGGTCACTGTAGCTTCAGTGCCTGTTGACTCTGGCTGTAGCCAAAGTGTGGGTGAGGTGCCATGCAGGGGAGTTGTTAGGGGTGCTCAGAGGAGGCCTGCTGTACATCCTGTAGCTGATCCAGGCATCTCTCCCCATGCCACTCGATGTATGTTAAGGGCCATCATGGAGGAACAGGAATGTTTCCATAGGTGCTCCAGAGAAATTCTTAGGGGTTTAGATGTGGCACAAGCTGACATGCGTGACTGCCTCCACCATGTTGCCAATTCAATGGATTGGATGAATGACACATTGGGATGAGTGGAGTCTGTGATGGAACGTCTGCTGGGAGTGAGACAGCATCCTCATGGGTGTAGGTCAGTCACATCATATGCCGTTAGCCAATGTGGCTGTGCCTGATCACACTCCCATAGTGCCAATACTTCCACTGCTCCATCAGTGGGTAAGCTGTCCACATCCAGACATGGCAGTCCATTGGGTTGTGGTCCTGGGCATACTCATGAGGAGAGCTTGTTCAGTAGACATCAGTCATGTTCAGGTAGTAGCAGTGCATCTGACCGTGTGTGTGGACATGCCAATGCAACTCCTGGCAGAGCCAATTCTCATGGCCAGGGATGACAATGATGAACTGCAACCTCTACCATGCATGGCTCATACCTGTACAACATACCAAGATGTAGAGCTACCACAGACCTTGGCTGTGTTCATGCAAACCCTCACACACCAATTTCACCTGGAGGGCCCATAAAGACAAACATACAACAGTTACATGGTTCAGCCATGAAGCTTAAAGCTTATTTTTTCTCACTGGCCATTTGGTACTTTATTCAAATGTCTGCCTGCTTCTCTGTCTTACTCTAACAAACACACAACTTTTGTGTCAGCCTACATTTCCTGCCCCCAGCTCCCTGTGCAAGTGATGATAACTGTGCCATATCCCTGTTTAGTATATTTTGGATTCAGGGATACAAAAAACTTGGTGTCTTAGTATATCTGTATTTGTGAAGTTGAACTGCTAAGTGTACCTTTGACTTATATTGGTCTTGGAAAATGAGACAGTTGATAGCGTCAGCATTGTCCAACTTTATTGTGAATTATCTTGTGAGGGATATGATGTCTGAAACTGCAATGCATATTATTACTTTCTAACTTCTCTCTTTACTGATTTTTCAGTACAAACATATGGTGCTAAACTGAGTTCATGCAGTGACCATCACTATTTTTGAGAGGTATGAATGCGAATCTTTGATGCCTGAGGCCTACTACTAAATAATGGACACATATAAGTCAAATAAGTCTCTGCTGTCACATGTTAATGTCATTTCTGCACAAATCTCCCACCTTTTATTTGCTTACACTACCAAGCAACAAAATGCAAGGATATGTCAGTCATTCATTTTATTACACAATACACTCCAGGTTCATAACTTACCTTGTAAATCCAGCAGTTGCAACAGTTTTAGTTCAGGGCTGACTATGTCTGACACAAGGAGCACACAGCCAATACATGGGGAGGGAAGGGTTGTGAGAGTTGCCTGGCATCAATGGTATTATATGTATGTGTGTAGGAGGAAGCTTATACATCCTTAGCTGGTGAGTGAGTGTGCCATGCATCATCTCTTAGCCAATGCGAGGGAATATTGAGCACACCTAGATTTGCCTACACCCACAGCAGCTGCAGCTTCTCCCTCGGACTCCTCACCTGCATGTGGCTGTGGTGACCCATTGGTGGTGGGATGTGTGCTCCTTCCCCTTGCTGATCCTACTGAAGCTGTTTTCTCAAGATAATGTGTAGCATGGGACATACTGTGAATATTTCAGTACATGTCCATGGATTGTACAGCAGATGTGTCAAGACACCGCAACCGTGACTTCAGCAGCCCAAACAGATGCTCTGTGATATTTTTTGTTTGAGCTTGTGCCTCAATATGGTGTTCTTCAACAGGTGTGTGTACATTTCTGATGGGTGTCATCAGCCACGGTTCCAGTGCATAACTTGCATCCGTCAGTAAATGATCTTATGGGATATCCCCTCTAGTGAACATATGATACAGTTGGGATGTGTACCAGATATGTGAGTCGTGGTATCTGCCAGGGTTATTAGCACACACATTCTAGATGACTTCCTTGATATTACACATGACTTGGCAGTTAAAAGGATGAAAGCCCTTTTTATTAATAATGAGCCTTTCCTATTCCACAGGCGGTGCCTTCATTTCTACATGTGTGCAATCTATGGCACCCAGTACTTCAGGGTAGTGTGCTACAGGGTAGAACTCCTGCATATTTCTGGCCCTAGCCTCAGGAGTATGGGCAAAATATATGTGGTCACTAGCATGCTGGAGCATAGCATTCAAAATCTGATGGAGGATCCTGAATGCTGATGCTTGTGACACCCCAGAATGCCCCTTGTTGGTCTCTGATAGGTACCTGTGGCAAAGATTCTAAGTGCTACATGGTATTGGTTCCCCTCAGTTTTCCCTGGTTCTAAGTTGAGGAGGACAGAGGTTGCAGAGTTCCTGTAGTGTGTCTCTATCTACCCTGTAGTGCTCTACAATTTCCACATCATATAGGTTCTGAAAATTATTCTCCTTCTTGGCCTTAGAGTATTAGCAGCAGCAGCAGCATAGATTACAGCATGTTGCAGATACACATGAATTAAAGCATCTACAACTCCTAACTTTGTTTCAGTATAGACTTCTTTCTGTAGCTGTATTCCAATTGGTTTTGTAATTCGCAGGAAAAAAACAGCACCAGCTCTACACAGTTGCTTTCTAACTTGTTGAGTAGTTTCTCCATCTTGGATTGGTTGATTAACATACAATTTAGCTGCTTATGCTGTAATTTGCATACACAGTTTACCTTGTTTACGCAGCTATGTGCGGCTCTACACATTGTGTAGAGCCACTTACTGAATCCAAAATGGTGCGCTATGGTGTGACACGCATACAGTGTAAACGGACCATGTAGGCTTTACTGAATCTCGCTGTATTTTAGAAGGAGTCCCTATTAATTACTCAAACGTTTTAAAGTTCGAATGTCATATGGTTGACACCATATTATTGAACTTTAAAAAGTTTGAAGATGAAAAGCAACGGCTCCGTATGGCGCAGAATGGGAAAATTTCTCTTTTCTGCACTGAAGTGCGATCTTGGAGTTGGTATATTTAAGTAGCGGGGGTGTGAGGGGTGCAGGGGCGCTTGCCTCCCCACTCAGTGTTGAGGTAATTTTAATTTTATTTTTAATTTTTTATTATATTTTCAATTTTTCAAACTTTTCTCATATGTTGTCAAACATATGAGGTTTGAAATTTTGAAACTTCAAATATATAATGTAGACCCTTTTAAAAGAATAGATAAAAAGCTGTTTTGTGCTATATGCATTATGTGGAATGAAATGAAATTACATTTAATGGTAAATGGATTTTAGCAACAATATTAAGGAAATTCAGATGGTGGTTATAGAAAAAGGAGTGAAGGTTTAATACTGATGAAAATGTAGTATGATTGTAAGGAAAATTATGTATGTTTCTAAATGCATTTGTACATCTATATGTTTGTACATTTATAAATATTTGTAAATATGTAAATACTTTGTAAGTAAGAGTTCTTTTCTTGTATAGAACTAAAGAACCCTTACTTTTTTTGGTAGGTGCCATGGGATCTTTTACATCCACCTGAGCTACACCAGCTTGAGCCAATGGGACTTGCATCTCATCTGAAAGACAACACACTCCAGAGGGCACTACCCACTTTATGCTGCACTGGAGTTTCAGCAACTGATCTATCAAGTGTTTAATATCTCTGTTAGTCCAAACACTGTTTGTAGTTTTGACATTGGGTCCTTGTACATAACCTACGAAAAGCTTCATTGACTTCAAACCTTCACGCATCTGCCAAAATTGGCTTTCTTGGGATCTTGTCATATGCTTTCTCTAAATCAAGGAATGCTCAGTTGGACTCTATCAATATCTCCAGCTTCACATACACTATTTGTCTCACTGCAAACATTGTGTCTGTTGTGCTGTATCCTGATTTAAATCAAAAGTTCTCATTTGTCATCTTACTTTCTACCACTTGCATATTCATTTATCAGTCATTGTCTCAAGCACAATCATGCAGTATGAGAAGAGCCTGATACTTCTGTACTGCCCACAGTTGTGAATGTCTCCTTTGGTCTTGTATACACTGACACTAGAATACTTATTCTCCAGCCATCTGGAATAAGCCTTTCTCACAGTATTGTGGTCAGCACTCTCTGGAGCCATTTCTTCCCTAGTAAACTCAACAACTTGATCATATCAGCCATGACTTTATCTGTGGTTGTTTTCCCTGACTTCATCCTACTTAGTGCTGTTCATACTTCTTCCAAGGCTGGTTCTCCTTCTTCTTCTTTCATCCAGGGCTGTGTATTGGGCAAGTACAGATTTTGTGGGTTTTCTTCATTTCGAAGCTTCTTGAAGTACTTCTTCCATTTGCCTTTGATGTCCTGTGGACTAGTGAGCAGATTGCTGCTGACATCCTTTATGAATGGCATCTGACAACTGTCTTTATGTTTCTGTCATTTCCTTGTAACCTCAAGAAAATTTTTATACCATCTGCTGAATCTTTTTCCAGAAACTTGTAGAGTATCTCTGATGCTTTCTTCTTTGTTATTGTGATGGCTGGCTTATACTCTTTGACAGCCCGAAAGTAGTTCTTCCAAGCCTGATCCATCTTTCTATCTCCTGCTACTTCCATTTCTATAGCTATTGAGTATTTCTATTGAGCCTGATTCACCTTTCTATCTCCTACTACTTTCATTTCTATAGCTATTGAGTATTTCTATTGAGCCTGATTCACCTTTCTATCTCCTACTACTTTCATTCCTTCTTTATTCTGCATTTTACTACCAGCTTTCCTTATATATTTTATTTTCATATCTGGGCTGGTTGCATAGTTGTTCTATGGTCCTCACATGTGCTGTTTTGAGATGCTTTCCTTATTCTTCATGTCCACTTATTTCCTTTTCTGGAAGTAATAGAGCCATGATTATTTCCTTGAACCCTAGTACTTTCACTCCAGTCAAATTCGGCCTATTCTTTTTTGTCCTTAGAGCCTTCTCTGACTGGGTATATATAATGTAATTGAAACTCACATTGTCGAACCCCTCTTCATTGAACAGCTTTTAAACAAATTCTCAAATCAGGGAATGGACTTTTAATCAAAGTTTT
The DNA here is from genome assembly GCF_019279795.1 of Protopterus annectens. Taxonomy (NCBI): domain Eukaryota; kingdom Metazoa; phylum Chordata; order Ceratodontiformes; family Protopteridae; genus Protopterus; species Protopterus annectens. The sequence continues at coordinate 231,040,950 of NC_056730.1, read as the reverse complement.
TCCTAGGTAAAACCAATGGTTGGCCACCTTATGGAATTTGCCCTTTTCCCCACTGTAGTACGATCTCAGAGTTGGTATATTTAGTTAGGGGGGTGCAGTTCCCCCCATTCAGCAGTGTGGGGGCGAAGCCTCCCACGTGGATAGGTTTTACATTTTTTTTTTTTCCGCAGTCACTATGGTGGCCTACCATTGGTTTGCCTGAGAAAAAGTTTGATTAAAAGTCCATTCACTGATTTGAGACTTCAATTAAAAGATGTTCCATGAAGATGGGTTTGACAATTTGAGTTTTGATTAAATGATACATGCCTTCTCTGACATCTGCTTGCACCCACTAATGTTTTATGCTAACCACCTCACTACAGATGGCTTTGCAATCTCTGATTTTACCCCATTGCCCTTTCAATACTGGGAAGATGTCAACCTGGTTAGCTCACTGACCACTCTAGTATGTGATCTTGCAAATGTCCCTCTAGGCTAGCCATGTGTTGCAGGCTGACATTTTAAGTTGAGATGACTTTTGTTGTGAAAATGACAATATTAAGAAAAAACACTGACATAAAAAGAAAAGCAGATGACATTTTATTTTCTAAAAAACAACAATTCCTATTTTTCTATTTGCAGATAGAGAAGCATCATTTCAGAACTGTCAGTATGTCATTTAAAAAAAAACATTTAGCTAGCAGTCTGGACCTTTGAACTTTCTGGCCAATTTTAACATGTTGAGCTTATGTTATCTTCATATTTTCTAATTATTAGAAATATATCACTTAATTTTAATTGGATGTTCATGTTTTTTCTAAGAAATGATAGGCATTCTGTTTTTACATCAAATGTTCTTTAACATTTTGGACAGTTTGGGCCAGATTCAGGAAGCCTCCGTGTAAGAGTTATAACTCTTACACGGAGGCTGCAGTTAAACGGTGTGATGTCAACATGTCATGCATATGCATGAGGTGCATGAGGCATGCTGAATCACACTGTATCTCTTACACGGTCCGTGTAAGAGAGTAGGGGGCGTGTCCGTAGGCTAAGCCCTGCATGTGGACACGCCCCCGTAAGTGTAGAATGGCTGAATGTAACCAGCCACGAGAGAGGCCATGGAAATGTAAATAAACACACTACACAACACATTCCCCCACAGACCATCAGTGTACAAAGTGAACAGAGGCTATAAAATGAGAATAAAACTGTTGTATTTTTTTAATCCCGTAAATGTTTGCTACTGTGTGCGCTCATGTGCGCGGGTGTGCTACTAGCGCAACTGCAGTTAGCAATCAGTGGAAAAGGATATGAGAACTAAATATGCAAAGTAAGCCAAGAAGAAATAGCTTAGCGGTAGAGTTGCCGGCTTAAGAGTAAGCAGGCAGGGTTCGAGCCCCCACAACAACCTTTTTTTTTTTTTTTGTAAATAAGCACTAAAAAGCCCCCTGACAGTATTGTACAAATGTAAAGGTAATCCCTTTTGTAAAATGGAATGAACTGGAGCATATATTTTGAAGTAACACAATAATAAAAATAGTCAGAAATGTACTGATAGCTAAGCTGCTGTGAGACAGACTGCTCGTAGCTGAGTAGTGTTTAAAAAGCTGCAAACTGCGTGCCCGTTGCTAAGCACTGGTTTAACAGGCTGAAACTGTTTGCAACTAGCTGTGCTTAGCTGAACATGTGTGTCACTAGCCAATTAAGGTTTATCCCAGCGCACACCGTTTGCGTGCCGCTCCCACAAGCTAACTGCCAGTGCGCATGCGTTAGCTCCGAGCAAACGAGCGCAGACCTGCTTTTAAGTGCTTAAAAGTGCTTTTGGCATGTTTGATTGACAGGTCCTCAACTCATTTCTGTCAGGAAAATCAAAAATCAGTTGCCAGATTCGAACCCAGGACACCATGCACTAGAGTCAAGGTACTAAACCACTAAGCCATGACAGCAATACCTGGAAATGCAGAAATAGCATATATATGGAATAAAATCCAGAATGGAGCATGATAAAGCATTTTCAGTGAAGTAGATACAATTCCAAAATGGCCAATCAGAGAAATGTGCGGGAAAAGCGGCATATATAAGCCCCATAGGCGGGAATACACAGCAGAAACGATTGTAGAACAGACCTGCAGTCAGAATGAGTGGAGTAGGTGAAGGACATTGCTTTCGAGCACAGCGTTGGGGCGTTGAGGAGTCCAGATACATGGTCTGGCTCCTTGTCCATCATCACGAGGCCCAACTCATGCAGGGCCAGGTCTCATGGGGAGCGTATAGGGCAGAGGCATGGGACCAGTTGGCTCGTGATCTGACCAATGCTACTGGCATTCCACGCACTGGTGAGCAGGTCCGTCACCACCATGCGGACCTGAAGCGACGCAAGCAAGACCAGTTGACCAAATGGATCCAGGAGGCCTTGAATATGCCCAACGCCTCACTACTGAGTAAGTTACATTTTACTTATGTATGTAATGATTTCAACTGGCTGATACCATGGAGATGTGTAGTCCAATATTACTTCTTTCGTATTACAGCTGCAGGTGTCCGCTCTGCGAACCGCGAGATGTATGCCCGTAGGCTGGTGCGGCTGCGCCACCATGCAGGTTAGTAACCCCACCCATTACTTGTAAATAAATATTATACTGTAGCATGTATCAGAACACTGCAGTGTATTGATTAAAAGTAATAGAATGTGCAAGCAAGAATTGAAAGTCTGCAGGTATGGCTGCAACAAGTTCATCAGTATGCAAGTGTAACTGGAAATATAATTGATAGAATTAAACAGTGCTGTAATACAGATGTCCCACCATTAATTAAATATAGTGTAACCTGCAGTAGTCTCAAGAGTACAGCTTCAGAATCTGAGGTAGTCATATGTGAGATATATCCCTGTTGAAATGCTGAATCATGACAGAAGTGAGGCTGTTGGAAAGTGTTTGAATCACCACCAGTCTAACATGTGAACAAAGCCTAGAAGTACCAACCTGAACTGTGAAGTTGCAGGATGTGTGAGAGTGACAGAAAGGGTCATGTATGAATAAATAAAGTAGTAATAACCCCTGAATATATTAGCCCCAGTGTGTTCCTACAGAACTAAATGCATGTGGGAAGTACAACTTAATATCCCAAACTGATTTCAGTGTGTCAGAATCTGGAATGTCTAGGCCAAATTCTGTATATGGTGATCACAGTAAACAATTTGCAGATAGAATGAATGATTATCTGACAGACTAAACAGCCATAGTTGTCCCCTGTCCTGTCATCAAAGTGTAGCAGGATGATGTATCTGATCAGATTCAAAATAAGTAGGATAGTGATGTATTTGTAACAGGTGTAGCATGACAGTCAAATAAAAATTATTTTGAAACATCAGCCTCAACTTAATTGTGTACCTATTACAAATGTAAATGAATGTGCAACATATGAATGTGTCATCACTTTCTATCTCCACCCAACCCTATAATTCCATATAACAACACCCACTAAATAATGGTATGTGAACATTTCATTAATCATGGACATTTGTCCATTTCAAAAATATATGCATGTCTGTTCGTGCATGTGCCCTGTTGATACCTGCAAATTTGATGGCCTGTTGCCATTAATCAACCCTGCATGTTGTTTGACTGTGTATTTCTGTTCAAATAATGCATGTGATATTGATATGCCCCTTTTTCAATGGTGTTAATATCTGGGTGTTTGTTTGATGGGAATACCAATGCATGCTGTCACAACTAATCTGAATGGAATAAAATGCCACTAACCCAAACTAACATAACTACTCACAAACCTAGAACACTTGGGAAGGCAGGTCCCAGCGGACCCACCTCTCCCACCTCAGCTGGCGACTGCACCTGGCACTAGTGCCCAGGCGGACCCCCTCTGGTGGCCCTGTGCCACCTTCGGGTGGAAGCTGCAGGGGATGGGGCCCGTCCCCTCTGCAAGTGTGGCCAGAGGGGTTCGTCCCACTCACCCTCCAAGGTGTCCGGTCTGTGGTGCAGGGAGTTCCAAGACTCCGTTCTTGGGCCCCACGCCAGCTCGAGGCTCGTGTGGCACAGCTAACGGCCCCGGCCGTTGCCCGCCTACACAGCCCCAGCACAGCCCCGTCCTGGGCTGTGAAGGAACAGTGGCAACTGCCTATGGGTGGGGATATCAGTTCCACTGTTGCCATCTGTGGGCTCATGCATCTTGGATATCCCAACCTCCGTCCCGTCAATTGTGTAACCCCCACGTGTGTCATACACCGCCCTGTATGCGTCTTGTCTGTCTTGTCTGTTAACCTACCCAACCTACCTCCCCAGCTATACCGACTTCCTTCACCTGACATACCACTCTCACCTGAAAAAAAAAAAAGGGCACTCTGTACCCACAAAAAAATTACGCCCCATACATAGCTGTCCATGTCGCACACATGTCTGCTTGTCATTGAAACAGTTAATTACAATTGGCTCTACAACAAATATTAATGTTGTCCTGACACCTCTCTCAGGGGTGAAAGGTTTCCAATGTCTCACCAAAATACATGGAAATGCACAGCTGTTGCTGCCAAAGACATGGGCATCTATGGGCCTTACCTACATACCTCCTGCAAATCCCACGCTTGTTTCCCTACTGTCTTACCCTCTTTGTGACCTCTTTTTCACCACTGTCCTGTCACCCCTTTTTCTTTTCTTTCAAAGAAATTAGCACGGGTGTGCGCGTGTGTTAGCGGAGCTCACCACCAGTGTGCATGCGTGAGCTCCACGCAAACGAGCGCAGACCTGGTTTTAAGTGCTTAAAAGTGCCTTTATGGCACTTTGATTGACAGGTCCTGTACTCAGTTTGAAAGTTTGCAAAGAAAAATAAATTCCCACTGTCAGTCTCAAACCCAGGACCTTGATAATATTAGTCTGTATGACCTACCACTAAGCCATGCTTGCCTTACAAGAGCACAGTGCTAAAATAAATATAACATGTGATAGTAGGAATCAGTATAAAGGCAATATAGGAGATGTACTATCCAAAGCATGTCAGGTAGAGTTTTAATGGCCAAATTACTGGATTCCCATACTAGTTCAGTGTTAACAGATACAGCCCTGCTACTTGTTAGCTTGTACATAATACTGTAAGGTAATGTACATATATGAAGGTACGTATATCTACACATGCATATATATAAATATATATAAATACATATGAAATATAGTTGTAGGTGTCAGTATCCATACACACTCACTACAGGAAACAGTGAACATAAATGCAGCAACCTGAATCTGCAACACAGCCTGACCCCTGTGTGACCTACTTACCCTTCTAACTGCTTAAAGGTGGCCTCAGCACTTTGATTGACAGGTCCTGTACTCATTTTGAAAGTTTGGAAAGAAAAATAAATTCCCACTGCCAGTCTCTTCATAACATTAGTCTGTATGACCTACCACTAAACCATGACTACCTTACAAGAACACACTGCTAGAATAAATATGACATGTAATAGTAGGAACCAATATAAAGGCAATATAGGAGGTGTACTATCCAAAGCATGTCAGGTAGAGTTTTAATGGCCAAATTACTGGATTCCCATACTAGTTCAGTGTTAACAGAAACAGCCCTGCTACTTGTTAGCTTGTACATAATAAAGTAAGGTAATGTACATATATGAAGGTATGTATATCTACACATACATATATATAAATATATATTAATACATATGAAATATAGTTGTAGGTGTCAGTATCCATACACACTCACTACAGGAAACAGTGAAGATAAATGCAGCAACCAGAATCTGCAACACAGACTGGCTCCTGTGAGACCTACTAACCCATTTAACTGCTTAAAGGTGCCTCCAGCACTTTGATTGATAGGCCCTATACTCAAGTCAAAAGCAGAATATAAGCATACTAGTAGGCCCTACCACAAGACCATTGTAACACTAGTCTGTATGACCTACCACTAAGCCATGACTCTCATACAGGAATATAGTGCTAAATAAGTGGAACATGTAATAGTAGGAATGAAGATAAAGGCAATATAGTATGTCTACTACCCAAAGCATGTCAGGCAGACTTTTATAGTCCCAATTACTGGATTCCCATACTAGTGTAGTGTTAACAGAAACAGCCCTGCTAATTGTTAGCTTGTACCCAATAATGTCAGCTAATGTACATATATGAAAGTATGTATATGTACACAGATATATATATATATTTATATAGCAATACATATGACATATAGTTGTAGGTGTCAGTATGCATACACACTCACTACAGGGAACAGGCAAGAGAAATGCAGCAACCTGAATCTACAACACAGCATGAAGCATGGGAGATGTACTAACCTTCACACTCACAGAACACTGTCAACAGCATACCAGCATGGTCCACGCCCTACAATCTGAAAGGGCAACGCCTATCTCACATACCCTTTTATAGCAGTGTCCTGAAATCACAGTGAGACATGCAATCAGTACACACCTGGCTGCATGCAATTAGCAAATGCTGCCTTACAATTGGTGCAGAGGCCATCACATGGACCTATGCAGATACCTACAAAAGCATCGAGTACCCACACTACACTCATGCAATACATTCATTGCACAAAACCTACAGAGAAAGAGAGAGAGAGAGAGAGAGAGAAATAAAACAAATATAAGGACAGCCAGCAGCAAAAGCAGCAGCAGAAGCAAACAGCAAGCAGCAAGCAGAAAGCAGCAAGCAGCAAGCAGCACCACTGGCACAGCAACAGCTGCCACAAACACAGGTAATGCAAAGTAGCAGGTTAATCCTGTGTATACTGTGACACCTCCAAATGTATCATAGTTCACTATCTATAGGTATGTCCATGAGATAGGTTGTGTGTACATAGTCCTGAAATATAAACATATGTAATATTGCTGTACATGTTGCCCATACTTAACACTTCCATAGCTTAGAACACAAGGCCAGTTGTGCATATGATGCAGTAGTTCCCAGGGTCAGTAGAGGTTCCTCCTCATTGGTGTGGGACCACTGTGTATGTATGGCACTGTTCAGGTACATATCCTGTAGTATGGCCAGGGATTAATATCAGTCTGTCATGTGGTGCTATGTCCTCCAGGGGTGAATGTAGCACACATCCAGGGATACCATTTCGTAACAGTGATGATATGTGTTCTGCAATGATGAGGGTGGCTCTCACCTGGACATGTGAGAGGATAGGGAGGTTACAGTCATCTGGGATAACTAATACCACATGTGTAGGAGAATGGGGGGTACCTGCACCTAAACTGTCTGCAACAATGTTGCCAATATCTGTGCATTTGGTGAATGTGAAGCATCTTAACACTGCTGACCACAGATGCCTTGCCGTCATGTGAATCTGCCCTGTGCTGCAGTAGCCTCCTACTATTGTTATACAATATGCCTGTATCTGTAGTCCACTGGCAGCATTAATAAGTGGTGTGCAGTTGTTCTGGGTTAGATATGTGTGTGCACAGTACATGCAGTATGTGGGATGTCTGTGGTAAGCATATGCAAAGGTGCTGGCGGTGTGTGTTGTGGCTTCCACTGGCCCAATGGGCTGCATGGATAGCATCACTGTCATAACTAGTGAATAACTGTGTAATTACATGCATACATAGCAAGGTAGTGAACTGTGCTTGTGGTGTTGTTCGGATATGTATATCCAGGCTGAGTAATGTGTGTCCACATCACAGGGTTGGATGGCAACACACATCCAGTATGTAGGGATGAACACCCAGAATGTATCAGATGTGTCGCCTGTGCAGAAGTATCCGGCCATTACCTGTGCATCCCCCACAACACACACACATGCAACATATGGCAGAAGTACTATAGCAGTACACACATGTTCATAGGTTCATACTAGGCTATTTGCCCTAGGGCATTGGTAAGCCTAGTAGAATGTGTTTGTCTTTCGCCACCCAATTACAAGTTATGCTGCTATGCCCTTGTCCGACGTTAGTATACTGTGCCTCTGTCTAACAGTGACATAGAAGTGATACCTGGGGTACAACTATGATCTCCATCCACTCATCCAGATTCCTATGGAAGAGAGTCAATGAGGGACTCTGCCTAACCAGTACTGTGAGCTCATTACAGAGTGAAGGGAGCCTCTCGGTTAGGAATATGCCCCTCCAGCATGTCCATGTATGTCAGTGCTGAGGTCCAGCTCTCCTGAGCATGTGGCTGTATGGGACTCTGCCTGAGGTGCAGCATGTTCATTACTGCTGGGTAGGACATGGCTGTATATGGCACGCACAGATTGCCTCTGAACAGGCAGTATGCCACTGAGTCCAGCTGGATTTACTTTACCTGGGCAGCATATGACATCTGTGTGAGCCATTGCATCCCCTTGATGAGGTACTGTTGTCCTGTACCAGTTGCTGTAGGTGTCTGGTTAGGTACATCCCAAAAGTTGCATTGTACGCAATTATAGGCCTGATGATGGATGAGTAAAGAGGCACAATGACCTCCCCTGCCATACATGTGAATCCCTCATGATTAGCTGGGCTATATAACATGTCTTTCAATCCACGTTGGCCATGTGGTTGACAAATGACAGACCGCTACCATGTTTCTTCCCCAGGTCCCCAACTACGTCTTCTGTACTCAATGGCCTAACACCTATGTTGTACTGTGCCACCAATGTGGAGGCGTGGGAATCTGCATTGAATACTGATACTCCCCCTCCCTTGTTCAAGTGTTGGGGCCGACAAGAATGGTAACAGCTATAACTTGGTAGTACTGGTGTGCTCCTGTGAAACCTGAAACAGGTACATGTTACTGCACAGATATCGATGTCCAGAATGTTAAGTAGGGTTTTGAGTGCGTGCATCCTTAGGTCTAGACTTCCGGTGTTGAGTAGCATCACTCTTACTTCCTCATCCTTTGTGATACAAATGGATGTGGGTTTGCCTTATGAGCCTTGCCTAATACAGGCACTATGGGTGTAGCAAGAGGCTTCGCCAAATTCCAATAGGACAGGGGTGGCAGGTGCAAGCTGTCCCTAGCAAAGCATACCACCCCAAGATGGCAGGCATTGGCACACCTGTGAATGACACCAGTATGTCAGTCAATTGTTGGAAGGGATCATTGTGCCTTGATATTGTGGCATCGTTCTAGGTGAGGGTAGGATGCTACTCAAGGTCAGGGTCAAACTGTCTTGGGCTACGTGCTCAGAGAGCTCTGTACTGTCTCATGTCATGTAGTCCAGGGAGGAATGTGTCAGGCCATTCACACCAGCATGGACATTGACTGAGTCATACCTGTACTTGCCTTGGGGTTACCTGAGTGTTTGTGTTATGTGGCAGGTCATAGTGCCCGACAGGCTGCACACCGTGACCCTCACCTCGTTAAGCCTGGTGAACGTGATGTTAGTGTGCCTGATGATAGAGGCACCTAGTACAGGTGTATGAGGTGTGTTGTTTACTGTTAATGGCTGTGAGTGTTCAGCACATTGGCTTTGTGTGATATGTGTTGCACATGTTCGTTTCCGTGGTAGTGGTTGCCTGGATGTCTGCTTAGGAGGTCTCTGCTGCATAGGCAGAGCTGTGGTCCGAGCCTACAAGTATGTTCATGTGTGATCATGTGTTATGTCTGCTGTTGTGGTAGGTCTATGTGAGACTGGAAGTGTAGTGAGTGGTCTCCTTCGCCACCTGACTGGTTATGGTGGTATTGAGTAGACAGAGCCTAGCCTCCAGTTTGGTATATGGTTGCATCACTCACATGAGTTTGAATTTGTTGTTAGGAGGAGGGGGTTGTCTGTGTACATGCATCTGTTCTAACATTGTCTCTGGAGTACCACACTCACCAGCTGGACTGGGGAGGAAACTGACAAATGACCTCTGGACATGCTAGAATACTATTGTGAATTCTGTAATAATTAATGATTGAAAACAAGGTCCAGTGGGGAGTGAGGGTGTACTGACATTACCTACAACTGCTGACTGATATAAAAGCCTCAGTGAGCAAGTGCCAGGTAACCTAAGTGCAATGTGTCACAATTAAGTAAATGCAACAATGAGAAGCAGTCACTTGCTGTCATGTGTAACATGGAAATACGTACAGTAAGCAATGCAGATATCAGTAGTGAGTCACAGACGTGTTGAGAAGCTGTGTACTATGTGGAAGTAGCATACCAGTGAAATAACAAGCTAACAAATAACAAGCATATAAACAAAGGTAGATCCAGGAGGCCTGGATGTAGTGTTTGCTACAGCAAACAAGGTGTAGCAATGTCAGTAAGATACAGCTCAGATATGCAGGCACTATAAACCTGAAACCAGATGTCCCCAGCAATGAATGGCAGAGTACAGCCTATTGTCACACACGAGTGCAGACCACAAACCTTGTTAATGTTAAATAACTGGCCTGAAGGCCAACTGCCCATACCAGAACTAATACACTTGTACACTGGGCCCTCAATCAGCAGTACCCAACTTCAATGGATGAAAGATATGTGTCCTGCCACCACAGTGCTTGCCACCAACCTCCCTAATGTAAAACAACTGGTCTGAAGGCCAAGTGCTTAGTACAAATGACATAGAATGATAGCTACACTGTAATCAAGTTTTAACCAAGCAGTAATAAGTAGAAGTTAATACTCCCTGTATAGAATGTGTACCATGTATTGTTGAGATACTATGCTGATAACCTGTTTGTGTACCTTTCCAGCTTGACATGGCTCCAAAAAGGAACCCATCATATTCTGCTGCAGAGGATGACGTGATTCACCAGAGCCTGGTGCGTGACTATGCCATCCTGTTCTCACGCACCACCCAGAATCAGTAGGAGAGGTCTGCACTGTGGCAGAACCTCATTAGCAGGATAAATGATGTTGGCATGCATGATAGGACATATGAGCAGGTGGGACATCACTGCAGTGATTTGATTAGAAATGTCCGCCAGTGTGCTGCAGATATCCGCAGGCAACAGGTTGCCACAGGTGGGGGGGGTGGCCACACATCCCCCCCTCACCAGACAGGAGGGGCTACTGCTAAGTGTTGTGGATCCAGCCCCAGAACAACAACAGCAACACTCATGCATCATGATGGAGGTTGGATCCACACAGCAGCAAGACACCGAGCATGCAGGTAAGATGCCATATTCATTTATTGTTATTACTTTTACATTTGTTGACCCAGATAGTCTAGCTGGATATATGTCCATTTTCAGTAGAGGCCTGTGGAGAAAAGCTCCACACATAACGTAATAAAGGCAGACAGACAAGTTGTTAATACAGACAGCCAACATAATAGAATTGTACACCAGCCTGTTAATTAAATCAACATACATGTAAGGAACTCAAACAGTTTAGAGTCATACACAATGTACCGTTGGTTTCAAAGCAATCCTACCTAAAGCATAACGGTTATGCAATAAGGCAATAGCCATATACATAATAGTTAGGGCTCAGAAGGGTAGAGAAGTAGAAGGAGTATGAAAGATACAATGATATGGAAGAGGCAGGAGTCAAGAAGGAGGTGAGGAAAAGAAGGAAGACAGTCAAGAGGAGGTGGGAGGGATGGGAGAAGTAGGTCAGAGCATAGAAGGACATCAAGGTGAAAGAAACAGGGTAGAAGCTAGTTTCTATGCACAATGAGGGGTTAAAGGTAAAGAGAGGGTAGGGAGAGGGACGTTAGCCTGGACTCCAAGAAGAACAAAGCCAGTGGTTTTGGAAGTACAGTTTGAGTTGTCGTTTGAAGAGAGGTAAGGGTGAGATTAGAGTTAACTCCTGGTATGTACATATGACTGTTCTGTACACTGTTACTTCATGCACGCATAAGGTGTGCATGTGGTATGTATCTGTCATCATGATATATATACAGACATTATGTGCAGCTGATGTGTATAAGGGAACTAGTGTACTACTGTACTGTATCATGTGCAAAACAAATGGCACACATGTGCCCACTGACATTACTCTCTTCACACTTCCAGGTCCCTCCCATCTAGCAACGAGGCAGGCCATACATGCTGGTGAGTCTTTTAACATTATCTGTAAAACAATTTATAAAACTAGGAAGAGTAGTGTAACTCTGTAGTAGACATGCTGGTGACTGTGTTCACAATACCTGTAATACACAGTTGTAGTAAATTGAGTAGTGTAACACGGTACTGATGTGTGTGTTTACTGTGGGGTGTGCATGTGTGCAAGTGTGCCTGTGCCCAAGTGTGCATGTGTGTTAGTGTCCATGAGTGCATGTGTCCATTTCTGAATGTGTGCATTAGTATTGAAGTGCATCTCTGTCAAATATGTATTGAGACTGTAATCTGTGTTCCATGTTTTCCTCCCGTAGGTTCTGGTGCTGCTCTGGTGACCTGCAGCAGGGAACCTGAATCTTGTGCCCCAGGTACTGATGATGATGAAATGTCTGTAATGGTGCAGGAAGGTGTGTCTGGGTCCACCATTGGTCAGCCAATTGACAGTACACAGCTTTCAACCCTGTCAATGCGCACAGTCATCCTGCCGTTACATCCTTTGTCACCATTGTCCCTAGGTGATGGACAGTCTGCAGTGGGCATAGATCAGGGTAATGTGGTACCTGTGGTACATGCATCCCCACAAGGCAGCCATGAGCAGGGGCCTCCAATGGTACCACGCAGACAGTCGCCCATGGGTTCTCGTGGGGGCATCCGTGGCCGTACTGCCTCTGGCCGACGTGCCCAAGGAGGTATGTCAACCTCCACTATATTTCGAACTGTCATGCAGGCACAGGCATGTATGGAAAGGTACATCAGACAGGGTCTGAGGGAGCTGAGAGCATGTCGCACAGCCATGACAGACGGCATGCGTGACGTTGCGAATGCTATCCGTAACTTCACAGATGTCGTTGACAGACGTTGTGGGGGCATAGAACAGCTGCTCCACAACCAGATGTCCATGGGCCAGGGCGATGGTGTGCGTTTGCGACGTCGACATGGCCATATGCCAGCAGCAGCACCAGCTGGCAGTGGCCGCGGACGACAACAGGCCCACTCGCGCACCTCAAGTGCCAGCACCAGCGCCAGCAATGCTGGGTCTGTGCTGTCATCAAGACGCCCCAGGAGACCACGTGCACGTGGCTCTGGACAGTCCCAACATGGAACTGTGTCCAGTCAACACACCCCTGCTTCCGATGACAGTACCCACTCTGGGTTAGTACCGGATACGGCCCGTAGCACCCCTGCCAGGCACAGGTACCGTGTCCGTGCCCACAGACACTGATCTGGATGACCTGACAGGTGCAGTCTGTGGCTGTCCACAAAACCCTGTACATGGCAGCCATTATGTGGGACTGTGTGCATGCTTACACACATGCAGAAACCTAACACCTAGGGCAAACACATACACACACACACTGCACCAACACCGGTCCACCCTGTACTGCTGCCCCTCACAAACACACATACACACACATGTCAATTGGTGTTACCAGTGGCTGGCTTGGGCATACCTAACCCACACCCTGTGCATATGATGACACTGTGCCACCTCCTGCATACTACAACATCGGTGCAGGTAAAGGTAAACACGTTGCTGATGCACAGGGTGACTACATAGATGTGTATAAGTAGTAACATGTTGGTAACTGTTCACTGTTCCAGTATAATTGTGTGTATATCCCAGCAGTCCTGCTGCAGTAACTGTATGAATGTCCTCAATTGTTATCTGCACCCATACTACTTACCAAAGTGTACCAGCTGCACACCATCACATGCTAACATTGACTATGGCAATGCATCTTGTGCTGTTATGTAGATTCAGCTATATGTATCTGTTCTGTCACACATGCATTTATACACACCCTGCTACCCACACACATGCACACGCTCACCTGCCATTCCCATTATTTATCACCCTACATGAGTAGCTGTTGATACATGACAGGTACACATTTGAGAAGTGCACTATGTTGTTTACTACTGGCGTCCCCTTCTCTACCTGTACTCACAGGGTGCAGGCAACCTCATCAGTTGAAAGATGTAATGTGCATCAGGTACTGTAGTACCCTGATTGCCACATCAAACATGTTTCCCATATGGAAATGCACACACAGACACATCCCACATCCACACAATTGCCACATTCAGGCTTCAGAACACTATCTAGGTATATTCGGGTACATGTGCGTGTTACAGTAACATGTAACACTATACTGAGTACTGGCAGTTGTCTGTTGTCATATTGTCTGTATAGAATAAAAGAATTGTTTGGTTATCCTACTCCGTTTTGTGGACATTACTTGAAGAAGTGTTACCTTACATGTGTTATTGGTACCACCACCTTCTCTTTTGTAGTTTTGTTTGTATAGGGTGCTATCAACATCACTGCTGGTTAAGGGTAATGACCACCCTGCAGTGCATAGCCCCATGTGGCAAAAGCCACATCCCACCCCATCATTGTGCACACACACTAACCCCACCAACAGTAAAACACACATTTTCCATTTGCAAGATTCAAACCCATACCTAACTGTGTTATGACAGTAGAAACAGACACATTAGCAGAGTGTGCTATTTGCAGTAGTTGGAGAAATCCTTACTAATGCTGTACTTAGAGGGTGCTGAGATCATCTGTGTGTAGGAGGAGGGATGTGCACCCTGTAGTGTGTTCTCCCAGTTGGCAAACGTCAGTTAACCCTCCCAGCATTGTGCACACACATAAACACCACTCATACTAACACACATACATTCCCTTTGCAGGATTCAAACCCCTACCTAACTACGTCATGACACTGGAGAAAGACGCATTAGTAGAGCGCGCTATGTGAATTACTGGAGGACTTCCCTACAGGTAATATAGTTATACAGTCCTGACATCATCAATGTTTCAAAAGGGGGATCTGCATCCTGCACTGTACTGTCACAGTTGCTAATAGGGACATTTCCCACACACACATCGATGTGTTTGAGGTTTGCATATGTGGGGGATCCAGTACTCCAGTGTGATTAGTATATGGTTTGATTGCAACAATGAGGGATATACTCCCAGTGGTGAGCAGTTTGTACTCATGTTTGTGATGATCAGGTCTAGTATATCTGCCCCTCTTGTGGGAAGGTTGGTTACCTGTTCCATAGCCAAAGAATGTCTGATCTATGGGAACCCTAGAGCTTGGGTATTGTGGCTTGTGTAATGTTCACAGTCTATGTTTGGGTAGCTGACGTCACCCAGTATGATGGTGTTTGCAGAGTAATCTAAACTCTCCTGTGTCAGCATGAAGGCTGTGTGGGAGTCCTGAGTTTGAGAGGGTGCTGTAAGAGCTCCTCTGTGTCTCTTTCCATGTGGTCCAGGGAGGTACATCTCAGGTTGTTTGCACCAGCATGGACAATGTCTGCCTCATAGCTGTACTTGCTGTGGAGTGACCTGTGTGCCTGTGTTATGTGGCACATTCTATCACCTGACAGGTAGCTAACTGTGACCCTCACCTTGCTCTGTCTGGAGGGCGGCACGTCTGTCAACAGCTCATGTCAAGCAAGTTCACACCCCTCATAAATGATGTGGAAACCTTCAAAGGCCCAAGGCCTGTTGAAAATATGGACCAGACTGCAGATACCTGTATAAAGGCATTCTATGGACACATTCAGGAATGCATGGATCATGAAGCCACATATGAAAGCATGACCCAATTCTCCAAAGGCAGATGTCCTGGGTGCCAGACACCAGCCATAAACACACTATACAATAGAAGGATGACGCCACTACATGATACAACAACCTCCCAAAATGTGAAGGCACCACTGATGAGTATTGGAAGACAACTACAGGCACCCATATGATTGTCTAAGGCCATCTTTGAGAGAGGATTCCACAAGCCACTGAGGATAATCACAAGGCTGCCTGTAGTTATGTTAGTAACCTGGGTGGTACTACCCAGATATGCTCAGAGGTAATCCAAGATGTCACACAAAATACAAAACACACAGACATTGCCATCATTCTAGTGGACAGGTTCAATGCTGCCTTCTCCCCCCACCACACCAAAAGGGCAAATATGTCTCGCGGCACAGTGCTGCCCCCCCTGACATCACAGATGCTCAGGTAAGAGATGCCCTTCCCAAAGCAATAAACACTGCATCAATGGGACCAGACAGTGTCCCAGGCTGTGTCCTACATGAACCACAAGAAGAGCTACACCCAGACATAACACCACTGTTCAATCCCAGCCTTAATACATGATATGTGGTCAGAGAGTGGCATACAGCAACAGTGGTCTCTCAACATTCAGGTGGTGCCTTCACGGATCCTGGATACTACTCGCCCCATATGTCTGACTAGCTTTGTCTGCAAAGCTATGGCAAGGATCATCATGAACCTCACATATCTAGATATTGTGGACCTACAGACATGTCACCATACACAGTTTGGCTTTGTCAATGGCAAATCCTGCCTCTCAAACCTGTTTGATTTCTTTGAAACAGTCCCCAAGGCCACTGTCAAGGGGAAGGAGGTCTACACAGCCTACCTGGACCTTGCATAAGCCTTGGATACAATACCCCACTTGTGCATTCTAGGGAAGCTCACCAGTGTACATATTAACCCCTATGTCACTATGGGTATTGCACAGTGGCTCAAGGGCAGAACACACATGGTAGAATTGCTGGAGCCATGTCAGCCTCCAACCTGGTACAAGTGGTGTCCCACAAGGCACAGCCCTGGGAGCTGTCATGTTCATTATATATTTATCATAGGTACAGGCCAACATGGAAGTACTGTGGCTCAGCAAGTCACAGGTGACTGCAAACCGGACACCATAATCAACTCACCAGCTAACACAGGCATCCTCCAAAAGGGACTCTTGCAAACACACGACTTGTGCCACAGCCATGGCCTCAACGTGAATGACAGAAAGCGTATAGTCATCCCCTTTGTCAAACACAAAGTGACCACAACGTACCACATATGTTTTAATCCATTAAGTGCAGACGGAGGAATTATGGACCTTGGGGTACACAGGTTGATAGCATTCTACCATTTGACAACAACATGGACAAAGTGGTTAGGTAAGCATGTTATATGGGCCACATCATCATGGGATCCACATGTAGATCAGGGGAGGACATTGTGCCCCTTTACTCATCCCTCATCATGCCCATAATTGACTATGATGAACCTGTCGGCATGCACCTTACCAGACACCTGCAGCAACTGGAGATACCACATATGTACCTCGACAAGTGGATCAAAGGGCTCAAACAGATGCCACATACTGACTGGTTAAAGTAACAGCAGCTCTACTCAGTGACATACTGCCTCTTCATAGGCAATCTGTGCCTGACATAGAAGGCCAGGTCATACCCCCACTTAATGGCCATGCTGCATCTCAGAATATCCAGATCCCAGCAGGATACACGCTGGAAATACTTGAACCTCAGGAGTGATATACATAGGACATGCTGGAGGGGCACATTCACAACTCAGAGGCTCCCTTCATTCCTGAATATTATCCCAATAGAGGTTAGGCAGACTGACTCAGTGACTATCTTCAAGAGTGATATTAATGACTGGATGTGACATTGTAGGGTTACCCTGGGTATCACTTATGTGTCACTGTGAGACAGAGGCACAGTATACTAACCTTGGAAAAGGGCATAGCAAGACAGATTCACAATGCATGTTGAAAGGCACACACATTCTGGCTAGGTGGATACATGCCCTGAGCAGACATCCCTGTATGAACCTATGGACCTATGTATCTTTTTCAACATTGGCCCTATGTGCTGTTAATCACCACTGTAATCTCAATACTATGGTAGCATGTGCAAAGGTCAGTTGTCAGTCACCTCTATGGTACAGTTGTGGAATATGTGTGTCATGTAGTAATGTCACAGCTGCCACATGTACACAGTCAACCCTATCCCCTACCCATGGATGTACATCACATGTATGAGATGGAAACACATGGCCAAACTGTGGACTAAGCACTCTGAACCCAGTACTGGTATAACCTGTCTGGTGGCATGAACTACTACAGTGACAGCAATACCAATCTGATGTGGACCTACACGGACAGCAATACAAGCATGGAAACACAACAGGCCAGTTCTGAAGCCTAAGGATAGCATCCTGCATGACTGGCAGACATCTCTGCAGCTGGCACACAGGCATACATTAGGTCTGCACACAGCACGCATAACACATAGCACACAAATCCTGTGTGTCAAACAAGCACAGTCTGTACAGCTATACAACACTACTGCCACAGTTGTGTTAGGTACTTTTATTGTCCAGTACAGTGAGACAATGCTCACCAGGCTGGAAAAGGTGTAGGTCACAGTGATATGCTCATGGGGCACTATGGTTCACCACATAACACAAACATACAAGTCAGTCAGATGCATGGACACATATGACTCAGTCATTGTCCATGCCACCACAGCTGATGTGGGCTGTCTCTCACTGGGATACATGATAGGGAACATGGAAGGGATCACTGAGCAAGTGACACAGGCTGGTAGACCCCTGACCTTGGTTGGCATCAGACCCTCACCAGGGATTCTGACAAATTACTGAATGCTAATGAATTAGTGTAGCTACAACACCCTAGCTGAATAGTCACTGCATTGCTATGGAATACTGTCTTACCACTCCCACAACAGGTGAAAACATGCAGCTCCTGTACATCAACAACATGTAGACTATATGCCCCAGACCAGGTGTGCATCCCTCACTACTAGGCTGATAGCATCTACATCTCACACTGTATATACACATCCCACATGCAGCACCTGCACAGAAGACCACGGTCATAATGTTACCCTGTGCAAATACCATGTATTCACATGGGGCAGGCATCACACATGGTAACTATTGAAGATCACAGGTACATATGTGTATTTGGCACACACATACATCATGTGTGCATTACCATAACTGGTTTAATCAATGTCATGCATTATTGTGAGTGACAACCCACACACATGGGCATTCTGTGTGTGCAAAACACGTGGCATGTCTGTAATCAAAAGCCATACATAATTGTGATATCGTTTAGAAAGGGGTATGTGCATCCTGTAGTGTGTTTTCCCAGTTGCCAAAAGGGATATATCAATCATACACACTTACCCACATACATCATGTGTGCATTACCATAACTGGTTTAATCAATGTCATGCATTATTGTGAGTGACAACCCACACACATGGGCATTCTGTGTGTGCAAAACACGTGGCATGTCTGTAATCAAAAGCCATACATAATTGTGATATCGTTTAGAAAGGGGTATGTGCATCCTGTAGTGTGTTTTCCCAGTTGCCAAAAGGGATATATCAATCATACACACTTACCCACATACATCATGTGTGCATTACCATAACTGGTTTAATCAATGTCATGCATTATTGTGAGTGACAACCCACACACATGGGCATTCTGTGTGTGCAAAACACGTGGCATGTCTGTAATCAAAAGCCATACATAATTGTGATATCGTTTAGAAAGGGGTATGTGCATCCTGTAGTGTGTTTTCCCAGTTGCCAAAGGGATATATCAATCATACACACTTACCCACATACATCATGTGTGCATTACCATAACTGGTTTAATCAATGTCATGCATTATTGTGAGTGACAACCCACACACATGGGCATTCTGTGTGTGCAAAACACGTGGCATGTCTGTAATCAAAAGCCATACATAATTGTGATATCGTTTAGAAAGGGGTATGTGCATCCTGTAGTGTGTTTTCCCAGTTGCCAAAAGGGATATATCAATCATACACACTTACCCACATACATCATGTGTGCATTACCATAACTGGTTTAATCAATGTCATGCATTATTGTGAGTGACAACCCACACACATGGGCATTCTGTGTGTGCAAAACACGTGGCATGTCTGTAATCAAAAGCCATACATAATTGTGATATCGTTTAGAAAGGGGTATGTGCATCCTGTAGTGTGTTTTCCCAGTTGCCAAAAGGGATATATCAATCATACACACTTACCCACATACATCATGTGTGCATTACCATAACTGGTTTAATCAATGTCATGCATTATTGTGAGTGACAACCCACACACATGGGCATTCTGTGTGTGCAAAACACGTGGCATGTCTGTAATCAAAAGCCATACATAATTGTGATATCGTTTAGAAAGGGGTATGTGCATCCTGTAGTGTGTTTTCCCAGTTGCCAAAAGGGATATATCAATCATACACACTTACCCACATACATCATGTGTGCATTACCATAACTGGTTTAATCAATGTCATGCATTATTGTGAGTGACAACCCACACACATGGGCATTCTGTGTGTGCAAAACACGTGGCATGTCTGTAATCAAAAGCCATACATAATTGTGATATCGTTTAGAAAGGGGTATGTGCATCCTGTAGTGTGTTTTCCCAGTTGCCAAAAGGGATATATCAATCATACACACTTACCCACATACATCATGTGTGCATTACCATAACTGGTTTAATCAATGTCATGCATTATTGTGAGTGACAACCCACACACATGGGCATTCTGTGTGTGCAAAACACGTGGCATGTCTGTAATCAAAAGCCATACATAATTGTGATATCGTTTAGAAAGGGGTATGTGCATCCTGTAGTGTGTTTTCCCAGTTGCCAAAAGGGATATATCAATCATACACACTTACCCACATACATCATGTGTGCATTACCATAACTGGTTTAATCAATGTCATGCATTATTGTGAGTGACAACCCACACACATGGGCATTCTGTGTGTGCAAAACACGTGGCATGTCTGTAATCAAAAGCCATACATAATTGTGATATCGTTTAGAAAGGGGTATGTGCATCCTGTAGTGTGTTTTCCCAGTTGCCAAAAGGGATATATCAATCATACACACTTACCCACATACATCATGTGTGCATTACCATAACTGGTTTAATCAATGTCATGCATTATTGTGAGTGACAACCCACACACATGGGCATTCTGTGTGTGCAAAACACGTGGCATGTCTGTAATCAAAAGCCATACATAATTGTGATATCGTTTAGAAAGGGGTATGTGCATCCTGTAGTGTGTTTTCCCAGTTGCCAAAGGGATATATCAATCATACACACTTACCCACATACATCATGTGTGCATTACCATAACTGGTTTAATCAATGTCATGCATTATTGTGAGTGACAACCCACACACATGGGCATTCTGTGTGTGCAAAACACGTGGCATGTCTGTAATCAAAAGCCATACATAATTGTGATATCGTTTAGAAAGGGGTATGTGCATCCTGTAGTGTGTTTTCCCAGTTGCCAAAAGGGATATATCAATCATACACACTTACCCACATACATCATGTGTGCATTACCATAACTGGTTTAATCAATGTCATGCATTATTGTGAGTGACAACCCACACACATGGGCATTCTGTGTGTGCAAAACACGTGGCATGTCTGTAATCAAAAGCCATACATAATTGTGATATCGTTTAGAAAGGGGTATGTGCATCCTGTAGTGTGTTTTCCCAGTTGCCAAAAGGGATATATCAATCATACACACTTACCCACATACATCATGTGTGCATTACCATAACTGGTTTAATCAATGTCATGCATTATTGTGAGTGACAACCCACACACATGGGCATTCTGTGTGTGCAAAACACGTGGCATGTCTGTAATCAAAAGCCATACATAATTGTGATATCGTTTAGAAAGGGGTATGTGCATCCTGTAGTGTGTTTTCCCAGTTGCCAAAAGGGATATATCAATCATACACACTTACCCACATACATCATGTGTGCATTACCATAACTGGTTTAATCAATGTCATGCATTATTGTGAGTGACAACCCACACACATGGGCATTCTGTGTGTGCAAAACACGTGGCATGTCTGTAATCAAAAGCCATACATAATTGTGATATCGTTTAGAAAGGGGTATGTGCATCCTGTAGTGTGTTTTCCCAGTTGCCAAAAGGGATATATCAATCATACACACTTACCCCCTTCCCAGTTGCCAAAAGGGATATATCAATCATACACACTTACCCCCTTCCCAGTTGCCAAAAGGGATATATCAATCATACACACTTACCCCCTTCCCAGTTGCCAAAAGGGATATATCAATCATACACACTTACCCCCCCCCTTTGCACACACTTGCTGGATTCAAACCTCTACCTAACTATGTTATGACACTAGAAACGGACGCATTAGCACAGCACGCTATTCACATTACTGGGAGATTTTCTTTCCCCTGATATACTTATAGGGTGCTGACATCATCAGAGTTTAGAAAGTGGAATGATCATCCTGTGGTGTGTTTTCCCAGTTGCCAAAAGGGATGCTTCTTTCATACACACACACTTACCCCCCTTCACACACACATACCACCTGCAGGATTCAAACCTCTATCTAACTATGTTATGACACTAGAGATGGACGCATTAGCGCAGCGCGCTATTCGCATTACTGGCAGATTTTCTTTCCCCTGATATACTTATAGGGTGCTGACATCATCAGAGTTTAGAAAGTGGAATGATCATCCTGTGGTGTGTTTTCCCAGTTGCCAAAAGGGATGTTTCTTTCATACAACTTACACCCCTTCACACACACTTGCCACCTGTTGGATTCAAACCCCTACCTAACTATGTTATGACACTAGAGACAGATGCATTAGCACAGCGCGCTATTCGCATTACTGTGGGATTTCCTTTCCCCTGATATAATTATAGGGTGCTGACATCATCAGAGTTTAGAAAGTGGAATGATCATCCTGTGGTGTGTTTTCCGAGTTGCCAAACGGGATGTTTCTTTCGTACAACTTACACACACACTTACCCCCCTTCACACACACTTGCTGGATTCAAACCCCTACCTAACTATGTTATGACACTAGAGACGGATGCATTAGCAGAGCACGCTATTCGGTTTACTGAAAGATTCTCTTTCTCCGATATACTTATAGGGTGCTTACATGATCAGTGTCTAGAAAGGGGAATGAGCATCCTCTGGTGTGTTTTCACAGTTGCTAGGAGTAACATTTGGACCAAGTGTGTGAGTATGCCCAGTTCAGCCTTCCCATGGCATGTTGTGTGAAAGATGTCTCATTTATCTAAGTGTGTGAGCATGCCCAGTGTGTTGAACTCTGCAGCCCATCACATTTGTGGATGAGTGTGACCTTCAACAAATACCTCCAGTTTATGGTTGTGTGTTCTGTGCCATGTTGTGTAGTTACTGTCCAAATGCTTTTTGTGTGAACAAAACAGGGAGTATACTGTGCCTGCAGGTTTTGCATGGGATACTTTGCACACAATTGTCAACATCCGTTCATACTGACCTAACACTATAGCACTGTATAGTGTAGTGTTTCAGTACTTTCACTGTGGTGGTCAGTATCCTGGGCTTTAGTCCTATCACCGCTTTACATTTCCATAGTGTGCACAACAGCCTGGTTAGGGTCCAGTTGTGCACATCTGCACAAAAGCGGTGCCTCTACAGACCCTGGTAATTACTGCCCCATAAGCTTAACAAGTGTAGTCTGCAAATCTATGGAGAGGATCATAATTGAGCTCATAAACAAAGATATAGGGGACATGCAGACATTGTACCCATCCCATTTTGGCTTGGTCAAGGGCAGATCATGCCTTTTGTACTGGGTTGACATCTTCAAAATGGTCACTTAGGCCATTGTTGGGGAAAGGCAGTCCATACAGCCTACCTTGGCCTTGCAAACACTTTCAACACAATACCCCACTCAGGTATTGTGGAAAACCCTAACAACTGAAATGTAAACCCATATGTCACAAGATGGGTTGCAAACTGTCTTAAGGACGGGACCCACAGGGTTAGAGTTGCTGGCACTATGTTAGACTCCAGGCTGGTCACAGGTGGTGTCACACAGGGCTCAGTCCTTGGCCCCCATTGTTTGTCATGTACTTCCCAGAAGTACAGGCCAACATGGGAGGACTTTGGATGACAATGTTTGCAGATGACTGCACACTGGGTGCCATAGTGGACAGTGCATCAGACACGGATATCCTTCAGAAGGGACTCACAGTAACTGATAGCTGGTGCCAGGGCCATGGCCTGAAGTCAAAGTGCACAACATGTGTAGACATACCCTTCAGGAAAAGCAAGGTAACCCCAAGCTACCATATAGGTGGCAATCCTCTAAGCACAGAGGAGGTTATCATGGACCTGGGGACCCAGGTTGACAGTCGCCGTTCCTCTGAGACTCACATTGCTAAAGTGGCTAGAAAGACCTTCTACATTGCCCACCTGATCAGGATGGGATTCACATCCAGATCTAGTGGGTCATTGTTCCCTGTACTCTTCACTTATCAGACCGGTGATCGAGTAGAATGCCCTATTCTGGCTGTATCTCACCCAACATCTGCAGCAATTGGAGACACCCTGAATGTCCCCCACCTAAAGGATCAAGGAACCCCAACAGCTGTCATATGCTGCCAGATTGAAGACATTCCCACTCTATTCACTCACATACCATCTGCTTAGAGGTGACATGTGCCTGACATGCGAGGCCATGTCCAAACAGGGATTAATGGACATGCTCCACCTCAGAATCAGCAGATCCACCTGAACCACTAGTGCAGGTGACTTACACCTTAGCAGGGATGTACGTTGGACATGTTGGAGGGATGGAGTTATCACCCGGAGACTCCCTATGCTGTGGAATACAATCCCGGTCCATGTGAGGCAGAGCACCTTGCTGGCTGTGTTCAAGAGGTATCTTGACCTGTGGATGGAAGGTCATACGTTTAACCCGGGGATCGTCACTGTGTCACTGCTGGAGAGAGACATGACAAAATAATGGGCACAGTACTGTTTCCATATAAGTGGTGGTGTATGCCAATGAACTCTGTGCTAGGCTTATACCTGCCTTAGGGAAGATAGCCTAGTATAAACCTATGTACCTATGAACCTATCTGACCATGTTGCATTATGTTCAGATGTGAACTACTTACAACAGCCTCATCCAACATCAGTAGTGTATTCCACAACATGGGTGTACATTGGCAAACACTACCGATGTGCCCTAGGCCATTTCTAATGCTAGTCGGAGAGTGTGTTTGTCCATCAACACATTGTAAGTGTAGTTTGCCATGACATATGTCTTGTTTAGTATACTGTGCCTCTGTCTACCTGTGACATAACATTGATACCCAGGGTAAACCTCCCATCTCCCATCCACTCATTAGGATTCCTGTTGAGGGGACTCAACGAGTGTCTCTACAGACAACCTGTACTGGTAGTTTACTCATGCATGGGGGTGGCTTCTGTGTTTTGGATAATGCAGTACAGCCTGTCCTAAATATGTCAGTGCTGGGGTTCAGGTCCCTCATGTGCATAGCTCCCTGCCATTCAGATTGTACAAGGTGCAGCATGTGCATTGATTCCAGCTTGGACATGGCTTTCTACATCAGGCACAGCTTGCATCTGGGTGGACAGCATGGCAGTGTGTGGAGCTGCACTCTGTTTAATCAGGCTACACATTACATGTGTTCCAGCTCTGTCATACTCCTGGTGAGGTACTGTTGTGGACTTTACAGGTGCTGGATGTGTCTGCATGAGGTACACCCCACAGGGGCTGTTGTGGTCATTTCTAATGCTGATGAAAGATAACTGCAGAACCACAATGACCTCCCCTTAGCTAGATGTCAGACAGCATGGACCATGCAATCACAAATAAAAACAGGACCCTCTCCACAAAGGGAAAGTGTCCTGTCTGGTGGACCCCAGCCATAAACAAACTGTATGACAGATGAGGGTTACAAATGCAAGACAGAGCTACATCTCCAAAAGGGAAGACAGCTGTGATCAGCACTAGTAGAAAGCTACATTGTCTCATAAAGACATGCAAGGTCAACTTGGGGACATAAATCACCAAAGACAATGAAGGTAACCACACTGCTTTCTTCAGTTATGTCAGACACCTGGTTCTGAACCCTCAGATATGCTCAGAGTTGGTACACAACAACATATATTCCAGTGACCTGACAGATATTGGCAACATTCCAGTGGGCAGCTTCAGTGCGATTTACCCCCTCCCTCACCCCCAAAAGAAGATAGTTATCACTGCTGTATGTAACCTCACTGTCATCTTGGATGTCCATGTGAGAGCCACACTCAGCAAAGACAAGTACACAGCATCCATGGGACCTGCTGTTATCTCCGGTTGCATGCTATGTGAACTCCAGAAGAGGCTGGACCCGTATATACAACTGCTATTTAACCTTAGTCTTGCTACAGGATATGTACCTGAACACTGGCATACGACAACAGTGGTCCCACTCCACAAAGGAGATGCCTCCACAGACCATGGCAACTAACACCACACAAGCTTAACCAGCCTTGTCTGCAAAGATATGGGAAGAGTCATTATGGAGCTCTTACACAGACACATTACTGACCTACGGACCCTTGTTCCCACCTAGTTCAGCTTTGTACAGGGCAGATCCTGCCTTTTGCACCTAGTTGACTACTATGAAACTGTCAGTAGGGCCATCGATGAGGGCTACGCAGTCCAGACAGCCTACCTGTTCTTGGCTAAGGCCTGTGACACAATACCACACTCAGGCATCATAGCCAAGCTCAACAGCTGACATATAACAGCATATGTCGCAGGATAGGTTGCAAAATGGCTAAGAAACAGAACCCATAAAGTCAACATTGCAGGTGCCTTGTCAGATTCGAAGCCAGTCACAGGTGGTGTCCCACAAGGATGTGTCCTGGGACCCCTCTTAATTGGTATTTACTTTTCAGATGTGAAAGCAAACATAGGGGGGTTGTGGCTGACAAAGTTTGCAGATGACTGCAACCTAGGCACCATAGTGAATACATCAGCCGGCACACACATACTACAGAATGCCATCACAAAGGCGGATAGCTGGTGCTAGACGCATGGCCTGAAACTGAATGCAACTGATGTGTATTCATCCCCTTTGGGAGGAACAAAGTACCCACAGATCAATACATAGACAGCAACCCACTGAGCACAGACAACAAATCAGACACCTGGGGACACATGTAGATAGTGACATCTCTTTTGACACCCCTGTTGCCAAAGTGGTTAGGAAGACTTTCTATCTTGCCCACCTTATCATGGAGGGTTTTCCATCAAGATCATAGGAGGTCATTGTTCCACTATCCTTCTCCCTTATCAGGCCCATGATTGAATACAAAGCCCCATATGGTATGTACCTCGCCCAGCAATTGCAACAGCTGGAGACACCCCAAAAGTACCTACCATGAAGATCAGGGTTCTTCAACACATGCCATATGCTTCCAGAATAGAGGAAATACAGCTTTGTTCAGTGTCATACCGCATACTTACAGGTGACCTATGCCTGACATACAGGACCATGTCCAATCAGGATTTGGTGGACATGCTCCACTGCAAGCAATCCAAATCCACCAGAGCCATGAGAGCTGAGGATTTGAACCTCAGCACATACATGTATAGGACATGCTGGAGGGACAGAGTCATAACTCAGAGGCATCTCACACTCTAGCAGAGTATCCCAGTTCATGTTTGACAGAGTCCCTCACTGACTCTCTTCAGGAGACATCTGGACAACTGCATATGAGATGGAGGCACAGACTAGACAGAGGCACAGTCATGTTATTCAATTACGTAAGGGGGTCATAATGTGTCACTACTAAGTCAGAGGCACAATATTCAGAATCTATTCTGTACACGTATTACCACTATAAGGGATGGCAATAGCCACATCACTATGGCTAGGCTTATACATGCACTAGGGCAGATAGCCTAGTAGTAGACTATGACACTATGAAACACCGGTGTATGTGTAGGTATTGTCAATCAAACACTATGATGTGGTTTGGGGGGCTTGATATCTCCCTGTATTCCAACATTGTTTTGTCTATTCCTTCTAGCATGTCTAGGGATCAGTTGCTAGTGTCCTCTCCTGCTCAGCTGGTGAACCTGGGAATATTGAGGCAATGTTACATTTGCCTCATGTACACTGACAACCCTCTCCTTCTCCCATAAAACACACATACATGTGAGAGATGCAACTATATAGCCAAAGTGGAGGCTGAGCTCTCTCAACATAGGACTAGCAAGACCAGAGAGAAGGTAAAGGTAACCACACACATCACAAATCCAGTCTCACATGGCACTATCACAACTTAAGATCATACACATAGACACACAGAGACATACTCGAGGCTCTGATCAGAATTCTACCAAAACGGCAGTGGCCACCACAGCAGACACTCACACAACTGCCTCCACAGGGCACAGCACATGCAACACATTGACCACAGAGTCAGTGTGCCAAACAGTCACAGCCCTTAAGGCCAAACACAATGCCAGACACACTTGTCATAGGTGACTCCATAGTCAGACACACTGACGTCCCGCTCACCAGATCGGGTACGGAGGAGGTCACAGTAAGCTGCCTATCAGGCACTGGAATCCACCACATAATGCAAGCACTCAGGTCACTCAACTGCAAGTACAAGTCTGACCCAGTCATTATCCATGCTGGTGTGAACGACCTGAGATGTACCTCCCTGGACTATATGGAAAGAGACATAGAGGATCCCTCTGATTATGTAGGCCAGGCAGGTGTGACCCTGACCTTCAGCAGTATCCTACCTTCACTAAGTATGATGCCACATAAACAGAGACAAGATGATCAGCTGTAATATTTTGCTTAAACTATGGTGTCATTCAAAGGGGGTCCAATGTCTGTCTGCCTGGGATGACATGCTGGACAGGCCACGGTGATTTGCAAGGGACGGCTTGCACCTGTCACCCCTGGGCTTCCGGATTTCGGATGATGCTCTTGCCACCCCCATTGTGCCTTTTTTATGCAAGATTCAGATTCTACACCTACCACCCTAGAACACAGTAAAGGAAAGACTCTAAGGGTAATGCTGCTCAATGCCAGATGTCTCAACCTCAAGCTGCACACACTCTATGCCCTTCTCAGTATGTAGCACATTGATGTCTGTGCTGTGCCTGAAACCTGGTTCACAGCTTCTGACAGCACCCCGGCACTATCGGGTGTTACCTCATATCATGCGTTCCGGCACCAGAATCTGGACAACACCAAGAAGGATGGTGGGTGTCCATATTCATCAAGGACACCCTCACCTCATGGTTGGTGGCAACACACGATGCATCAGAGACCATCCAGGTGCCAGTGACCGTAGGCAAGACTGCTCTGCAGTTTGTAGCATGTTACATGCCACCCTCTCAAACTCAGGTACCTCACACAGCTATCCTGCAAACACTGAAGGGGATAAATGTATCTCCAAACACCATCCTACTGGGTGATTCCAACTATCCACATATAGACTGGGATCACTAATCAAGCCACAACACTCTAACTCAAAGGTTCCAAGAGTTCATACACTCAAATGCCATGGAACAACTGGTCCCAATCCCCACAAGTGGAGGCAACATACTAGAACTCATCATCACGAACATGGGGTCACACTGTTCAACACCAGAAGTATACCCATCATTGGTGAGATCAGATCATGGACTACTCTCAGTGGGAGTCCACATCCCACCCACACCCCAGATAGAAAAACAAACAGTGAAGACCTTCTCAAATGCCGTCTTCACATTTCTAAGGACTGGTGTGGTCTCTTTCAAGGCCCCCAAGCCAGCGGACACCATTACCCAAGCCACTGTATCACTTAGAAATGCCTTCTACCAGCACCTCCAGGACTGCATGGATCAGGCTATCCCAAACAAAACAAAGACTCTTTGTACCACAGGCAAGCATCCAGTCTGGTGGACCCTAGCCATAAACAAGCTCTACAACACAAGGAAGGAGCTACTACGAGATAGAGTGCAATCCGTAGGAGGGAAGACACCCCTGCTCATTGTGAGTAAAACACTGGGTTCCCCCATACAATCATCTGAGGCAAGTTTTGAGAGTAAACCCACTCAGGACTCAAGGGATAATCATGAGGCCTTTTTTACCTATGTTTGAAACCTGGGAGGGAACTCCCAGATATGCTCAGAATTAGTTCGGAATGATGTAGATATTACTGCACCTACAGACATTGCCAACATACTGGCTGACAGGTTCAGTGCAGATTTCTCTCCCCAACTGGAGGGGTATCTACACCAGAGGATTGTAGCCCCCCAAACATCTCCAATGCTGGGGTGGGAACTGCTCTATCCAAGGCAGAAAACACTTTATCCATGGGACCAGATGGTGTCCCCAGTTGTGTGCTCCATGAACTCAATGAGTAATTACACCCGCAGTTAGGGCAGCTGTTTAATCTTAGCCTCACCTCAGGATATGTGCCCAAGGAGTGGCATACGGCAATGGTGGACCCACTTCACAAAGGAGGTGCCTCCACCAACCTGGAAACTACCATCCCATCAGCTTGACAAGCCTGTTCTGCTAAGCTATGGAGAGGATCATAATGGGAATTATAAATGAAGACATAGGGGACTTGCAGACATTGGATCCAATCCAGTTTGGCTTTGTCAAGGGCAGATCATGCCTTTTAAACTTGGTTGACTTTTTCAAGACAGTCACCCAGGCCATTGACGTGGGCAAGGCAGTCCACACAGCCTACCTTGACCTGGCAAAGGCTTTCGACACAATACCCCACTCAGGTATCATTGAAAACATCACCAGCTTAATTGTGAACCCATACATCACAGCATGGGTTGCAAACTGGCTAAGTGATGGAACACACAGGGTCAAAGTTGCTGGTGCCATGTCACACTCCAGAGCTGTCACAAGTGGTGTCCCACAGGGCTCAGTCCTGGGCCCACATTTGTTCAGCATCTACATTTCAGAAGTACGAGCAAACACAGGAGGATTATGGCTGACAAAGTTTGAAGATGACTGCAAACTGGGAAGCATAGTTGGAAACCTATCTGACACAGACATCCTTCAGAAGGGTCTCATAGAGACGGATAACTGGTGCCAGAGCCATGGCCTTACATTAAACACTAAACAATGCATAGCCATACCCTTCAGGAAGAACAAGGTTACCACTAGTTCCCATCTAGGTGGCAATCCTCTAAGCACAGAGGAGGTTATCAGGGACCTGGGCACCCAGGTTGACAGTAACCTTTTGTTTGACACTCAGATTGCCAGGGTAGTTTGGAAGACCTTCTACATGCATGTTTATACTTCTGGCATTGGGTAGCATTACATCTAGGTTCCTATCCCTTGTGGTACCCATGAGTTGGGTTTGTGTTTTTGTGGTTTATGATTGTTGAGGGTGGATGTTAGTTGGGGTCCTCAGGTGTGCATATGGTACATGATATTACATTACTTAACACATGGCATTCATGCCTCAGGTGGTGCTGCAGGGCCGCCTTTGTCGGATGCACATACTACACTCCCTGTACATGTTTGGAAGCAGGTTAACAATGTTAGGCATCCCTGTTACTGTATGAGTGAGTCAGAGTGGGTATCAGTCCCAGTGTTCCTACTGACCAAGTGTATGTGCTATGCGTTGCCTCTTTGCCAAGGCCAGGGCATACTGGGCACGCCTCCTTCTGCCTACTGGGACAAGGTCAGGTTGTTCCTCCTCCGAGTCACCCCCTGCCTGTGGTGGCCTTGGCAATGGTGGGGGGATGTTTGGCCCAGCCCTGTGCTGGTCCTGCTGCAGCTGTTTCCTCAGGATCATATTATGTAGCATAGCACATATCATGATCATTTGGGTACATGTAGTTGGTGTGTACTGCAAGGCTCCACCAGATGTGTCCAGACACCGGAACCGTGACTTGAGCAGCCCAAACACACGCTCTATGACATCACGTGTTTGTGCGTGTGCCTCATTATGGTGTTCCTGTTCAGGTGTGTGTGCATTTCTGATGGGTGTCATCAGCCACGGCTCAAGTGCATAACCTGCATCCCCCACTAGGTGTCCGTGTGGGAAGTCCCCATTGGCAAATGATTGGTACAGCTGCGTCAGATGCCAGATATGGGAATCGTGGTAGCTCCCAGGGCAGCCAGCACACACATTCATTATTATGCCCTGGGCATCACACATGACCTGGCAGTTGATGGAGGGGTATCCCTTGCGGTTAATGTAGGCTCTACCCCACTCACCGGCTGGTGCTTTGATGCGTATGTGCGTGCAGTCTATTGCACCCAGCACCTCAGGGTATCCCGCTATTTGCTAGAAGAGATGCATATTGCTGGCCACAACCTCACGGTCATTAGGGACATATATATGATCACTGACATGTGCTGACATGGCATCCAGGAACTGGTGCAGTACTCTGGAGGCTGATGCCTGTGATATCCCCATCATATCACCAGTTGGTCTCTGGAAGGTACCTGTTGCTAGTATTCTTAGGCCAACACATACCTTGGTTTCCACTGGGATGGGTTCCCTTCTGTTGGTTCTGTGTGTGAGATGTGGCCTGCACAGCTCAACAATCTGCTGCAGAAGGTCTCTGTCCACTCTGTAGCGCTCTACTATCTCCAGCTCATGTAACCCATGGTAGGTGACCCTGGGCCTGTATACTCTTCTCCTTCTCCTCACTCTGGGTTGTCTGTCGGCATCTGCATTGACACCACCCTCAGCAATTCACCTTTGCCTGATTATAACAGCTATGGCAGCCCCTAGCATTTCTGCTCTGAGTTCAGCTTTTTCAGTTTTCAATTCTGATAGCTTACTTTCTTGCAGTATCTCTTGTGAGAAACACCCTGCACTGCTCTTTGGAGTGTTTGAAGTGCTGGGTTGGGCTTCTAGTCTGCCTGCATAATTGCCTGCTTCCAATTGTTTCAAACAATTAACTGCAGCAGTATCCTCTGGCAGTTTCCCTGTAATTTAGTTGTTTCCTGTTTCCTCTCTGTTTCCTGAGGGGGAGCAATGTGCACACCAGCTTAAACACGCTCACAGTCACTTAAACACGCGCACACATCCCTACACGGTGTTACACGCACGCACACATCCTTACACGGTATGAACTAGGCTGATTCATGTTAAAACTCGCACACACTGCCTTAAACATGTGCACGCTCGCGCAAACCGTTGTAAACGGTTTGCAACACGCTCCCATATGTTGAGCCTGCCTTACACGCGTGCACACGCGCGCCTGCACATATATCAAGAAACTTTGAGTGTAGGGATAGCGTAAGCCTTCAGTTTCTTGATTTTCCTAGTGTTCTGTTGGGACACACCTCCCTCCCTGAAGTCTGTCTGTCATCTTTCACCTTACATTGCCCTCCAATCTGGTACATTTGAATCTATCCTTCCCCCCCGTGATGTCACCTACCTCTTACTCTGTTCCTCCCCCTTCTCTAACTCTTACACTACTCAGAAAGTGCTCATTACCTATGTGTCAGTGTGATTCAGTATTGTAACCCTCATTTACATAGGATTGCCTAGTAATGACTAGTTACATGTCTTACATGGAGCTTCCCCCCCTTGACAACCACTAAACGGAGGCCATATTGTTTTTGGTCTGCAAGTCCCTCCATTGACATTACATGTGATACATAAATCCCACAATTGTGGGCTTATAAGCTTTGGTTTTCAGTTTTAGGTAGCGCACCCCGTTTGCGCGGGTGTGCGCTGCAGTTAAACCTCAAAATCCCGTGAAAAAAAAAAGTTATATTACACATTTTTGCAACACTTTTTCATGCCAATGGCCACATATTTGGCCATTGGCATGCTTAATGACACAAATGCACCCTTTATTTGGAGCTGACATAGCTCCGTTTTTAATTTTGCAG